>NW_015386558.1:32221-56585 GCF_001527695.2 Protobothrops mucrosquamatus | reverse complement strand
GGGTCGCGATTGCATTTGCCAATGCAGTGAACCGAGGAGAGTGGCGCGCTCTCAATTGGAACCCCACGAGCTTAAGCCAACAATTTCAAAGTACCGTATTTTCTGGCGTATAAGACGACTGGGCGTATAAGACGACCCCCGATTTTTGAGAAGATTTTCAGGGTTTAGAAAGTCGTCTTATACGCCGGAAAATACGGTATATATTGGCAGATGTACCAAGCTTGAACACCTTGTAACTTAAGACCAGGTTATGTATTTTTATTATTTAAAAAAATATCTCTGGAATAAATACATATGGTAGTGGAATAGAGAGATGCATTGTTGACATTTTGGGGGAAAATGTGATGCTGAAACTCATCCATTCTGCTTCCAAATTTCAGCTATGGGTCGTGGAGTACTGGGGGGGGGGTGTTCCACAAAAGAGTGTTGGAGAAATGCATGTGGGTTTCAACTGAATGCTACTCACCCAAATGAAGATGAGCAACTTATATATGTGGAGTCAGTCTCATTGAAGACAAATAAGTTGCAACCTCTGCAAACACATACAGGAATATGTTCCAGAGTTGGAATTTTAAGTGTGTTTACTACAGAAGTCTTCTCCAATCATCAAGATGGATACAATTTATTTATTTATTTATTTATTTATTTATTATTCGAATTTATATCCCGCCCTTCTCCTTCTCATTATAGGGTGTTGTATAGGGTTGTGTCCTTTGGTTTAATAATATTATATTAATTGTATTATCATGTTATTGCTACAATGAAAAATGCAAACTATTCAGAGTAATTTTTTAACTAGAAAGGGAAATATGCCAGGAAGGAAGGAAAGAAGGAAGGAAGGAAGGAAGGATGGAAGGAAGGAAGGAAGGAAGACCTGAGCACCTATTACCACTGTTCATACTAGGTGGGGAATTCTGGGAATTGAAGTCCTAGCAATTAGGGAAGTGGGTCTCCCATAGAACTCAATGGGACTAACCCTGTCAGAAAATACAGACAGGCCTCTACTTACAAACAAGTTGTTCCAGGAGATCCTTTTGTTCATAAGTCCAACCAAGTATTAAAAGCATTCACAATGCAGTTATTACAGTACATATGTTGTGCCTGTGCTTAATTCCATATATACTGTAATTCACAATCACTACACAGTAGAAAAACCAGGGCTTTTTTTGTCATAGAATGCCCAGAACCGAGTTCCGGCACCTTTTTGGGATGGAACCTTGTAGGGTAGGCAAGGTGGGTTGCATAATGTGTGTGAGTTCCGGCACTTTTTTTTTTTTTTTTTTTTTACAAAAAAGCACTGAGAAAAACACTGCAAACTAAACACTATGAAACCAGCAAAAAGACAGGTTGGGCTAGCATCCAAAATGGTGTAAAACTCAGTCTCCTAATGTATGATGGTGCTTCTAAGTATAAATATATGGTGTGCTGTAAACCAACAACTGACTCTTTTCCATCTTCTCCTGCCTTCTGGGATCTTCTAGGTTGGAGTTGCAGACCGAATTGTTCACACCAGCGAAAGTTTGTAACTTAAAAGTTCATAAGTAGAATTGCAATCAAACTGGATGGGTTATTCCTTCTTTCCTGAGAAAGTCAAAGACAGGACCCCCAAAACCATTGTCTATACAATAAACTGACTTGAGGCTAGAATTTACGATATTTGCAAATATCTGCAAACATATGTAAGAATGTGTTCCATATGAAATATGGAAATGTGGAATGGCTCAACTGGTGAGGAATACACCGGCTATTTCAAAAGAACTAGCAAAATGATTCTTATGTTCACAGACTTTGTTTTAGAGTTAAGACTGCTTTGCCTCCAGCATCTTTGAAGCTCTTTATCGCTTCTTCCTTCCCCCACTGACCCTATAAACACAAAAGTGAAAAATCCTATTTCCCACCTAATTCCTGGAACGGCAAGCTGATAAAAACTTTTTAAAGCCATCTATTTTGGAAAGAGAGAGAAAGAGAGAGAGAGAGAGAGAGAGAGAGAGAGAGAGAGAGAGAGAGAGAGAGAGAGAGAGAGAGAGAGAGAGAGAGAGAGAGAGAGAGCAGAAAGCTCAAGAATAAACATCTCCAGGACATGGTTTATCTTGCAGTGCACGTCTATCACCTTATTATATTTCCCTTTTATTTGTTTGCAGAGCAGCAGGGATGTGTTCATTTTTTGGCTCTCTTCCTTTCAGCCTTCTCAGTAAGCAGTTCTGTCAAAATGTTTCCTCGGTCCTCAGCAACCCACCCGGCTTTCTCTAAACTCTGCGCACATATTCCTCGCTTTCTTGGTCCAATGCCAGAGTATAATCTTCTGATTGAGTCAACATATGCAAGACTTTGACAGACACCTAAACTCCCTAGAAAGGTCACACAGATCTCAGTGTACCTGTCCCTTTTGCTAAACTAGAGAAAAGGAAGCAGACAATAAAATATCTGGTCTTGATTTATTTTATCTGGTTATCTTTACGGTGGCGCAGTGGTTAGAGTGCAGTACTGCAGGCTATTTCTGCTGACTGCCGGCTGCCAGCAGTTTGACTGTTCGATTCTCACTGGCTCAAGGTTGACTCAGCTTTCCATTCTGCTGAGGTTGGTAAAATGAGGACCCAGATTGTTGGGGGCGATAAGCTGACTCTGTAAACCGCTTAGAGAAGCCTATAAAGCACTGTGAAGTGGTATATAAGTCTAAGTGCTAGTGCCATATAGGTGGTCCTTGACTTACAAGAGTTCATTTAGTGACTGTTCAACATTACAATGGCATTGAAAAAAAAGTGACTTAAGATTATTTTTCACACTTATGACCGTTGCAGCATCCCCGTGGGCATGTGATCAAAATTCAGACACTTGGCAACTGATTCATATTTATGACGACTGCGGTGTCCCGGGGTCATGTGGTCCCCTTTTGCGACCTTCTGACAAGCAAAGTCAATGGGGAAGCCAGATTCACTTAACAACCATGTTATTAACTTCACAACTGCAATGATTCACTTAAAAACGGTGGCAGGAAAGGTCACACAGTGGGGCAAAATTCACTTAACAGCTGTCTTGCTTAGCAATGGAAATTTTGGGCTCAATTGTGGTTGTAAGTCAAGGACTACCTGTATTTAGAAACTATCCCCCTCCCTCAAACAGTGACTGGGCGATGTACAAATAGACATTAAAAAAGAAAGAAACAGTATATAAATGTTATAACTGCAACAGCTAAAACAATAAAACAGTTAAAGTTTTTATTTATTAAGATAAATTCTTTAAAAAAAAAAAATCAGGTAAGGGATTTTAAAGAGGCAAGCAGTTGAAGAAAAAGCCTCTGTGAGGAGCAGTTTTAGTTGTCCTCTTGAATGCAGAGAGAATAGAATAGAATAGAATAGAATAGAATAGAATAGAATAGAATAAAGAAAATAGAATAGAAGAGAAGAGAAGAAAGAAAATATAGAATAGAATGGAACAGAATAGAATAAAGAAAATATAGACTAGACTAGACTAGACTAGACTAGAATAGAATAGGATAGAATAAAAAATAGAATAGAATAGAATAGAATAGAATAAAGAAAACAGAATAGAATAGAACAGAACAGAATAGAATAAAGAAAATATAGACTAGACTAGATAGAATAGAATAGAATAAAGAAAATAGAATAGAATAGAATAAAGAAAACAGAATAGAATAGAATAAAGAAAATATAGAATAGAATAGAATAAAGAAAATAGAATAGAATAGAATAGAATAGAATAGAATAGAATAGAATAGAATAGAATAGAATAATAACTTTATTGTCACTTTGAATGTACACTAATCGGCATACATTAAAATGAAATTTCGTTGCATACAGAGTTATTTAATCAAAGATGGAAGAAACCAGCATTCAACCTCCCTAGCCTAAAGAAGTAGTACAGGAAATCCTCAATGTACAAGAACAACAATTGCACCCAGAATTGCTAAGTAAGGTGGTTGTTAAGTAAATCATAAGGTTGTTATGTGAATTTGGCTTCCCCTATTGACTTTGCTTGATGGAAACCAGCTGGGAAGATTGCAGATGGCATCATGTGACCCCAGGACACTGCAACCATTGTAAATACAGGTCAGTTGCCAAGGGCTCAAGTTTTGATCAGATGACTGAACCAGTTGTATATCCCTTTTTTCAGTAAGGTTGTAACTTCGAAAGGTTGCTAAATGAAAGGTTGTAAAACAAGGGCCACCTGTAAGGGAAGAAGTTGGCAGGTGTGTCTTCAAAACAGTGTATTCCTTTTTTTAAAATACTGGTAAGAATAAGAGGAGGGTTGCAAAATCACCGTGGATTATGTCCATGGTGAAAACAATTAACCAGTGGAACAGCTTGCCTCCAGAAATTGTGGGTGCTCCATAACTGGAGGTTTTTAAGAAGAGACTGGATAGTCACTTGTCTGAGATGGTATAGGGTCTCCTGCTTGAGCAGGTGGGGGGGGGGGCTGGACTAGAAGACCTCCAAGGTCCCTTCCAGCTCTATTCTATTCTATTCTATTCTATTCTATTCTATTCTATTCTATTCTATTCTATTCTATTCTAGTTTGCACCCTCCATCTATCCAGTTCAGAGTAAGCCTATGTGCCACTCAGTTCAGCCACCAAAAATAAATAAATAAATAATCGTTTGGTGTTTATTAAATATCAGCAAACAGCAAAGACAGTTAACTAGCAAAATGGAACAAAGGCAAAAGAGAGACTTGAGATCAACATCAGGCAAGAATTTACATTATTTATATCTCTTGAGAGTTCCAGATCAAACGGCATTAAACTTTCCAGAGACGGATGGAAGAAACAACATTGTGGGTAGCTGGCACAGGCAGTCCCAAAGGACGTGGCCTTTGGCTGTTTCAGCTTTGATTCTTCTGTGTACATATCAGCAACAGGACAGTGACAGGAAGCGAGACATTGGACGATTCGTTCTCTGTTCTGCACAATTTAGGGGGAGAATGGAGAATGACGTATTCAGCAAGGCGAAATAAAATAAAAAGCGAGACAAGATTATAAATAAAATATAAAATAAAAAAGTCAAATAAAATGATAAAAATAAAATAAGTAAAGTAAAATAAAAATAAAATAAAATGATAAAAATAATAGAACAATAATATAAAATAACAAAACAAAACAAAACGGGAAAAGTTTCAGTCGGGTCTGGTGTAGCTTTTATTCACACCACTGATAATGAGGATAATTAGCCTATTATATATATTTATTTATTTACATTTTATTAAATATATTGGCTGCTCATCTTAAGAGAGGATAACTCTGGGTAGCTTACAATTATTTTCTTCCAGAAGATTTTTTAAAAAAAAAAAACCCACAACAATTTGCCGAGCAGGTTGGGCCTGTTTTGGGTCCTATCAACCAAGGAATATCGGCTGGCAGGAACCAGAAAAAGTTCCTTCTTTGCCACAATCCCTGATCTCTGGAATATTTTCCCTTCAAATCAAGATGATCCCAACTCTGCTATTCTTTTATAAGGCATGCAGTCTTGGTTGTGGGTCCAAGCCTGGGGTTCTGAGTGTGTTAAGGGTCCCATTTCCTGGGTGTATTACCATTCGCAGCAACCTTTTTTTCTTGGTGCCATATATATTAATTTTGTACTGTTTTAATTATTTTAACATTTGCCATTGTACGCCACCCAAAGTCGCTTGTTGAGATGGGTGGCTATAGAAATAAAATAAATCAATAAATAAAACTAAAGTTTAAAACTGTATACAGAAATATTGTCTAAAATATCCAGTTAGCTTGGCTTAAATAGACCAATTAGAATTTAGTATTCAAATTAAACAAATCCAAGCAGGACCATTAATTGACAAAAAGATGGTCTGCTTCCATTCACTGTTGCATTTTTGTTTTCCCTTGATCGATTAATGCATTCTGGAATTTAAAAAATTCCATGCAACCTAAAACCAGGCTGTTCCCTGCAGACATCCAGCATACATGTGCTAAATCTTTCATTTAATCCAATGATCCAATTATGGATAATAACACAACAACAAAGTTGTAAGGGACTTTGGAGATCTTCTAGTCCAACATCCTGTTCAAGAAGGAGATCCTTTACCAGTCCAGACAAATGGCTGTCCATTGTCTTCTTAAAAACCTCCAGTGATGAAATACTTACTGGTGGCAAGTCGTTCCACTGATTAACTGTTCTTACTGTCAGGAAAGTTCTCTTTAATTCTAGGCTGGATCTCTCCTTGATAAGTTTCCACTTCTTGTCCTGCCTTCAGGTGCCTTGGAGAATAGGTTGACCCTTTCTTCTTTGTGACAGCCCTTCAAATATTGGAACAGTACTATCATGTCACCCCCTAGTCCTTCTCTTAGACTATACAGACCCAATTCCCATAGCAATAGCAATAGCACTTAGACTTATATACTGCTTCCAGTGCTTTACAGCCCTCTCTAAGCGGTTTACAGAGTCAGCATATGGCCCTCAACAATCTGGATCCTCATTTTACTGATATTGGAAGGATGGAAGGCTGAGTCATCCTTGAGCCGGTGAGAATCGAGCTGCCGAACTGCTGGCAGCTGGCAGTCAGGAGAAGTAGCCTGCAGTACTGCATTCTAACCACTGCGCCGCCACAGCTCAGCATAACCATTCATCATATCATACATCCTCTTCTTCAAATTTCTAATCACCAACAACATAAAATACAGGAGATGCTAGAACAGGACACTAAGAATTGTAGATCCTCAGTGCTGTATCCACCACCTCTTGTCTTACTACAAGTAAGGAACCATCCATCTCTTACCACTCCAATCCAGTTTGATGGTTAACCCCACTGGACCACACTTCAGAGAGCATCAATAGGCCAAAGAAACATTTTCCCTTTTGATCTTGCTTTTGAAAATGTGTCTGCAGACAGATTAGAATGTTATTTCCAGCTACAGAAATCTTAAATTATAAGCACCAAATATAAAAACCATCTACCTTGGGGTTTTTCTTTCTTTTGCCAAGGCAAGTCTAAGGATTGTTCTGCTTTTATTGTTTCTGTGAATTTTAGCTAAATTAACCCTTATAGTTGCCTGAGAATGGAAAGATGGAGGGAGATGGGAAGAAATTAGAACTTCCCCAGCCGGCCATACTTGAAATGGATGCCCTTAAAACCCCCAAAGCATTAGCCAAATCCAATTGGTTATGTTTATTACTGCTAGTATTTACAGAAAATTCACTTCAGTTGCACTGCGGAGAGGCATTCAGATTAAGTGAACCCATTGAGTTCTTAAATATACGATGGGGAAAAGGTCAGAGATTAACATAACTCTAAAGAAGGTCAAGGGAAAATGAAGATTTGTGGAATAATAGATGAGGAAGCAGAAGTTATTTTCTGCAGTTTCTAGTCTTACTCCAAAAATAAAACCAGGAGTGCCAAATGGATGTTGTCTACCCAACAAATTAATTGGTGCAGAAATTATCAATACTACTATCTAGTCTACTTCCAAATATTTTGACTGTGATTTGCACAGAAAAATGTCAGTCTGTGTATATATATTTGTATATGTGTGTGTATGGATAGAGATGATATATATATATATATATATATAGATAGATAGATAGATAGATAGATAGATAGATAGATAGATAGATAGATAGATAGATAGATAGATATAGATATAGATATAGATATAGATATAGATATAGATATAGAGATAGATAGATAGATAGATAGATAGATAGATAGATAGATAGATAGATGATAGATAGATAGATAGATAGATAGATAGATAGATAGATAGATAGATAGATAGATAGATAGATAGATAGATGGATAGATGATAAATTTTGGTTAAATATATAACAAATGCTTGTGCTGATATTAGACATCTTATGGTGTGGGCTGTATTATAAATGGGCATATTGCTTTGATGTGGTATATCAAAATATTCTGATTCTGTGGGGTAAGAATATGAATGATCTGCAGAGAATGTTACACGAATTGTATTTAACATTGCAATGAGCCGTGTGGATCTGAAAATCAGTGTATCAATGACTAAGAGAGTTGTGTTTAACAAGGAAAGGAAAAGTTGTAAAGTAGAACTGATATGTTCTGTAAATTATGTATACATTGCAAAAAATAGTGGAAGTACATGAATTTTTATTTACTTTTGTAAAATGTGCCCTAAAGATACAAATATGGATGAAGAGATTTTAATTGTCTTAGGGTTGGTAGAAAAGTAATAGTTTGTTATAATATAAAAAACACCCAAGAAATGGCTGTTTATAGAAGGCTGTTTCTGTTTACTTTATTATATGGAAGTGAGGGCACACTATGTACCACAAAAGTATGGTAAATACACTAGGACAGGAATACTTAATGTAAACTCTTACCACACATGCATCTTAAATATATTAAATATATCTAAGTTAGGGTCAAGAATGAATAAGTGATAAATGACTGCAAATTAAGTAGAAAAGTGAGTGAACAATATGAAAGAAATATATTGATTGATTTGGTCATGTAAAAAGTATTAAGGAGAACTGAATCACAAAACAAGGACATGAAATAAGAGAGAATAGGTGAAAACA
Organism: Protobothrops mucrosquamatus; assembly: GCF_001527695.2. Lineage (NCBI taxonomy): Eukaryota > Metazoa > Chordata > Lepidosauria > Squamata > Viperidae > Protobothrops > Protobothrops mucrosquamatus. The sequence continues at coordinate 48,067 of NW_015386558.1, read as the reverse complement.
AAGAGGAAATCCGAGCTAGTCAAGATTGGATGATGATGAGTAACTCAAAAACAGTGGTTTTTTTTTTTTACCTTAGCAACTGTAAAATATGTGAACTGGCTGGGGAATTCTGGGAATTGAAGCCTACATATCTTAAAATTGCCAACGTTGGGAAACATGCTCAAAGAGATGAAAGAAGCTTAAATAACAAAAGTGTGTACATTGATATATGGATGTAATATATTCAAGAATGGTTTCGTGGTTATAGGAAAGACATAACATAGATATATCTATGTTCTATATACAGTATAGAACATATATGTACCTAAATATCTAAAATATTAGAGTTAGATTGCTTGTTTTTTCTCTTTTGCTTACTATTTCTTGTGCTTTTTCTGCATTTTTCAAAAGGTTGCTTGCTCCAAAAAAGTGTAGTGTGAACAGTATGTTTTTATGTACTATGTTGGCCATCTGTGCAATGCATACCTGTCAGCCCTTCTAGGTAGACATTGCCAGGTAGGTCAGTACTTGTGTTGCCACCCCCACCCACATGTACAGTAACAGTTCGACAGTAGTTTATTCAAACCCCCCAAACCGGACCCCAGAAAGCACCCCTGTTGCACAGATCCAGATTCCAAGCTCAGGAGGGCAAGAATCACTGGGTAACCGAGTCCAACAGGCCTGCACAAAGTCCAGGAAAGCAGCCCACAATTCAAACAGATCAGGATACCCAGCACCAGCACACAAGGCACAGAACTGGGCATATCCAGCAACACTCAAGTCCTCAGGGCAGGATTAACTAGGCAACGTTGGTGCAGCCCTTCATGAGAGGTGAGGCTGCTTCCTTATGAGTAGCGCTGACTGGCATTGTGCCTGTCTCCTCTCTGCTCTATGTGTCCTTGGATCGGGAAGAGATGTGGGCTCCACTTCCTCCTCATTGCTAAGGAGCAGCAGCTGCTCCCAGTCCTTGCCTGGAATCTCCTGGCCAACTTGCTCTAGTTGTGGCTTGTCACTGCCTCGGCCTGTCATTCCTCAGATCAACCCAGCTGAGGCTGCTCCATCAGGCTAGCATTCTCTGAGCCCCAGTTCTGACCAATACTTGTCTCCCCCCACAGCCCGCTCATCACCAGCAGCCCCCCTGGAGGAGAGTCGCTCCCGGGTACAGCCCACACAGAGCAGCATAGCCAAGGACATAGCCGGGCAACGGACAAGACTCCGCCCTTGCACCTCATAGCGTGCAGATGATGCTGCGGGGTGTGGGCGGAGGACCTGGCTGCCATGGTGCTGCAGGGCTGCCTGGGCGATCTGCTGCGGTGGACCATGGAGGCGGTGTGTGGCCCTGCGGGTGGGGCAGGGGGTGGGTGGGCGCAGAGCAGGCAGGGTGGGAGGTGGAGCGGGGCGGTGGGCGGTTTTTGGGCACTCGGTCTCTAAAAGGTTCGCCATCACTGGCATAGCATCTCCTGCCTTGAGTAGGGGAGGTTGGACTAGATAAACTCTGAGATCCCTTCCAGCCCTACAAATCTATGTTCTACAAAAAATAATCAGTTCATTAGTACGGAATACTTGTTCTTGGTATTCTCAGAGCCTGGTTGCTTTCCTGCAGATGTTTCATTACTAGGCATCATGCATTAATGATGTAGCCTGATAATGAAATGCCTGCAGGAGAACAACCAAGCTCTGAGAACTAAGAACCCAAACACATCCTTATCATTTAATGCATTTTCATAACTCACCTCTTAAGTCATCTTGATGTTTCAATATTTTTCTTATTTTTCAAAAAAGATAGTGCTGCAATACTTTGTAGCATATGTTCCTCTCCTTCCCATAAATTTCTTCTGTCCCTTTTCTACTCTCTGGCTGGTTTCACACAATTTACATAACTCCATTGCTGAGTGTATAATTTATTTATTTATAAGTTAGATTTTTAGACTGTCCAGCTCATCATTAACTCTGCACTGCACAGACTTAAAAACACTGACTTTCTACCAGGCAATAACGAAAGTTTTTAAAAAATGAAGAAAAATAAAGAATTAAAGAGGAGCCTAGCAGAAGAACAAACCTATACTATCAATACATAAAAACCATTCATATAATGAGCACATCAGACCAGAATTGTTGGAAGGTTGAATCTAAATTTTAACTTCTAAAATGGGGATGGGTGGGTGGGTGGATTAGAAAGTTCACATGGTAGTTTTATCCCCCCATAACACAGTTTGCGTGTTCAGTCATTTATTTGCTTGTTTATTTATCTATAGTTTAGATTTATAAACACTGGGCCACATAGCAGAATTTGGATGGCATACAATGAAAACCAATGTAATAGGTAAAAATCTATCCCCCCCACCTCCATCAAACTAAATATAAAAGGGGTAGAGGGGAATATGCCATAGCCAAAATAAACTACAAACCTAAGGGCATGAAACCCAGCTATTTTACAGCCAAGTGTTTTTTTTTAAAATCATCTGAAAGATGCAGAGTCAATTCATTGTGTCTTTCGGAGAAGACCAGATATTTTATATTCTTGGCTGTTCTTTGGTGAACAGGGGAGAAGAACTTTTGTTGGGGGTCCTTGGTGCTCTCTAAGATTGACTGCTTTCTTGCAGACATTTCATTACCAAACTAAATAATCAAATTAGTGTTAGTACTGATGATGTTAACCAAGTTTGGAAATGAAATACCTGCAAAAAACAACAACAACCAGGCTCAAAGAGCACCAAGGACCCCAGACTTCAACCCTGAATGAGAAATATTATCTTCTATCAGAAGCTTTGTTCCAAACCACCATCAGAACTTTCTTTGACTTTTAAGTAGATGCTCCCTTCTCCTGACTTGGTTTGCTGTCATTATTACTGTTGTGGAAGAAAAGCCATTTCAGAACTAATATCTGCTGACATGTAATTGTATCTTCCCCACTGACTTTAAAGGCCACCCGTACTTTCACAAGTCTTGCATGATTATCCAGAGGTTTGTCAGCATTTTTCTCTTTTTGAACAAAAAAGAGATGTTTGCATTTCTTTCTGAGAGAGAGAGAGAAAATGAATATTTAACAATATCCTGGATTGGCCCGCCAACCACTTTCATTCATCCTTCACTAAATAATAACAGGCAGTCAACCTTGCAGTTCGGACTCAATAATTTCTTGGAATGTCAGGGAAACATTGTCAAATTAAAAGCAGGAAGCAAATCTCCCTCCCACCCTTATATCTGAAAATATAAGGTCAGAGAGATGCAACTTCTAATTTCTCTGTGATGCAGTAGCATCTCTTTACTGTAGCTAAATGTCTATGGAGATTCTCACTCATCCAGGTCATGGTTGTCCCAAAGGTGCTTTTTCAAGAGGCAACTGGACTTTCTTTGTTTTTTCTTGAAGATGTTTTGCTTCTCATCCAAGAAGCTTCTTCAGTTCTGAACGTCTTCAAGGAAAAAAATAAAGGAAGTCCAGTTGCCTCTTGAAAAACACTTTTGGGACTCCTTAACTGTAGGTTTTGTAGGTGGTTCAGAAGTAGAAACCTCACGTGTGAGCAATCTGTTGCTAATAAACAAGATAAAGTGAAGTCTGGCAGAGATTGGGTGGGGTAAGGTTGAAATCCTATAACAGATTTCATGGGTAGAGCTGCTGGCATATATATATAGCTCTGGAAAATAATGAGGTGACAATGTTGTTTGTGTCATCTGATAGTCCAGTGTCTATACGGTTCAGCCAGGAAGAAAAATGAAGCACGGACACGAAGCATGACCCTATTAATAACTATACTTACCTCATTCAGCTACAAGTGCTAGTAGAAATGGGAACATATATATGTTTGTAACGATCTGATTTTTTCCATGTCAGATTTTTGTTTTAATAACCATCAATTATCACATGGAATTAGATGACATGAAAATATCAGTCATCCTACTCTACCTATCTCCAGATGTCTCACATTTTTCAAAAAATATCTCGGACTCTCTCTCTACACTTTTCTTTGAGCCTTAGTTTTACAAATACTAAGAGCAAAAGTGAAACTCTTGATTTCACTCCATCTGGCCTTGTTCCCATAACCTACTTAAATCAGCCACATTTCCTTACCAGCATAGATGTGGTGGAATCTGTAGTTGAAGTGAGGGAAAGAGTTAAGAGACTGACTAGCTTGGAATCCTTAAATGGGGGGAAGCAGTTTGAGAGCAGACCTTCTCTAAACAATAGAGTGCTTATCTGGTTGTTCTGTAGTGATTGCGGTTAATCTGGTGAGATTCTTGTAAATAGGCAAGTAGCAATAAACATACATCTCTGATCAGCTCTCAGTATCGTTCTGGTTCTTTGTCCAAACCGACACACAGTCGGTTTGGAGAATACACACACTCAAAAATGAAAGCAAATATACATGTTCCAGAATAATGATGCGAGGTCGAATTTGAGTCAGTCACCTGGACCAGAAATTTATTCTTCCAAGCTTTCAGAATCATGCTGGAGTCTATCTTCAGGGAATTTCTCTCTACCTATTTTACCTAAATCTCTGGTCCCGGTGACCAACCCAAATTCGATCTTGCAGTACACATACTACCCACATTCTCTGGAAAATGCCAAGTATCATATGAACCTTTGCATTAAGAAAGTACTAGCACACCACAAACCCAATTTCCCATTGGCTAGGAAGGCAGGAGTGCCTAGAGAATGCTGGGAGATATGTTTTTTCCTGTGCGTCAAATTCCAGGAATATCACTAGATAGCAGCAAAGAGAGATAGGAAACTCACTTTGCTGTCATCTAGTGACAATCAAAATATTTGTGGTACAGATTTAATTTTTTTTTCAGCCATTCTTTATTTTCAACATTTTTCCTTTGGAAGACTGTATGCTTATTGAATTTATATCTTCTCCTTCAGTCCTTCAAGGAAGAATGCTTTATATTCTCTTTCTCTATTTTTCCTTTGGTGCTGTTCCAACACTGATCATGCCTAGGATCGACTAGAATTTAGGTGTCATCATGATACAACTGACTGACTTGGCTGACTGGGTTAGTTAACCCTTTTATGGTGTTTCCACAGATTGATACTCCCTCCTGTTGAAACCAATATGGGAAAAGGACATTGTGTTTTCACAATATGCTTATTAATTGTTATTCATTAGATCATTGCTTTTAATAAAGTTTGTATTATATGTTAATTAAAATAATCATATTTCTATATTGACTCACTTTCTGGATTCACATAATGTACTGAACCATAAATAAACCAAATGATATGGTTTGCCAACAAACTTAAAACATTGTGCAAATGTATCTACTATGCCTTTATCTGACCTGATTATACATGGTGTGTGACAATAGCATTGTTTAATGTGTGTTTTTAAAAATTATTTTAATTTAATATTAAATTTATGTACCACCCATTTTGCTATCCCAAGTGTTCCTCTCTCCAGCATCATGATACTAATATGGTACCCCCATACAGGTGGTCCTTGACTTACAACCATTTGTTTAGCGACTGTTCAACGTTACAACAGTGCTGAAAAAATGAATGATGACCATTTTTTCACACTGACAACCATTGCAGCATCCCCAAGGTCACATAATCAAAATTCAGACACTGATAACAATTTATCAGTGTTCTGGGATCATGTGATCACCTTTTGCGACTTTCTGACAAGCAAAGTCAATAAGGGAGGCAGATTCACTTAACAATTGTGTTACTAACTTAACAATTGCAGTGATTCACTTAGCAACTGTGGCAAGAAAGGACATAAAGTGAGACAAAACTCACTTTACAACTGTCTCGCTTAGCAACAGAAATTTTGGGCTCAATTGTAATTGTAAGTCGAGGACTACCTGTATTTAGGGGCATTATGTGTCTAAGTGCCAGATCCTGCAAAGAAACCACAAGGAAACAATGCCCTCTCATTGTACTTCAGACACACATTTGGGGTTTCACAAGGGGAACGTTTCACAGTGGGTCACTTTCTCTCCTGTTCCAAGAGGGTGGGACTAGATCTAACAGGCTTAAATTATGGGAGTCAATTTCATCTTGACATTAAGTCAAAAATCCATAGCGTTTGGCTATGGAAGTAATATTTTTATTTATTTATTTATTTATTTATTTATTTATTTATTTATTTATTTATTTATTTATTGTCATTGTATGTGCGTACATAGTATACATATACAACGAAATTTACTAGGCGAGATGGAATACAGTTTCTGTTACTAGAAACCTATGAGCAAGGCCTGTAATCCATAAACTTTTGGCATCATTCCAGCTTCGAATTCCCTGCATTGATTAGATGGTAGACCCTCCTAGCCTTGTTTCTATGCCAGTTAACTTCCTAGAATTATTTGATTAACCTATGTTGGCAAGAGAATAGTATTCTAGAGTCTTTTTATTTTTCCCTTTCCTAGCATTTTCCCACAAGTTCAGGGTCTCTTTTCGGGATCAGCCAAGTATTGATCTGTTGTTTGCAACAGGAATTGACCAACTGGCTTTTGAACTGAGTTAATGTTATGAACTGAGAAAGAGTAATTGGCTGAAAGACACCCAGCCAGATTTCATGCTTAAGGCGGGACTATTATTCATAGTCTCCTGGTTTCTAGCTGATGTTGTAACCATTAGATCAAACTGGCTTTCTTGAAGAATATTCTAGAATGCCTACGGCTTTATCTATCAATACAGCTGTTATGCTGTTATAGACATCTCCATGCACTGAGTTCCTCAACCAAGGTGTTTGCTGGCTTTAATTTAGTGAAAGCAGTGTCCATGTACTTTTATATTTATCACTGATCTATTTCAATGGGATTTAAGTACCTCTAAATTTCCTTGTGCTCAGAGTTCTGTATATTCATACAATAGGAAAGGAATGGTCTTTTTGTGTTTCTTGAAAAGCTTCCTGTGACAAATGTCCTCCTACAATGAACTAAAAGGTAAATTGACTTTCTGTTGTGATACTCACACTAGTACAGTGGTTCTCAACCTGTGGGTCGGGACCCCATTTGGGGTCGATCGACCATTTCATGGGGGTCGCCAAGCAAGGCTGTCCGCCATTTTTTTTGTCCGCCATTTTTTTCCCCCTTTTCCGGCGGGTGCCTTACCTCCCTTGGGCTGGGCCAGCTGGTAGTCGGCCTGCTCCGTCTCTGCCGCTTGCCAGCTACGCCTTGGCCGGCGCAGGGGGTGGAACCACGCATGTGCGGCGCTCCCGGGCAGGGAAAGTCCTCGACGTACGACCGGTTGGGTAGTCCTCGACTTACGACTGGTTTAGTCCTCGACTTACGACCGGTTGGGGTCGCGGCATTAAAAAGGTTGAGAACCACTGCACTAGTATGTGAGTGGAAAGGCATTAGTCTAGCGGAATATGTTTTTGTATTCATAACAGCTCCTTCCTTTCTTGTTCCCATCTGTAGAAAATTTGGGAGCATCCTGAAAAGTAACTGTCCAATTATGGCAATCAAATTTTGGTTGCTTCGTAGCTCAAAGGAGGGAGACAGTTTCACGTCCTGTTGAGAGCTGCTTACTACTGGATGAGACTAACCCTTTTACCATGGAAATTCTCCAATTTTAAAATGATTCATTGTATTTTTGTATAGCCTTTGCTTCAAAAATTTCATCTAGCTGCCATAGTCCAAAATCTCTTACCCAACACCAAACCTTTGGTGGAGGGGTGACAGTTTTCCCGATGTGTAAAATAATTGAAAGTTCGTAGTAATGCAATACAGCCATAAGACTCCATGAAAATATCACAACAACTGGCACATTTCTGAGAGCAGTGGATGGCTCAGCTGTGAGCTCAAGACTTCATGGCATTTTTATTAATTATAATGTATTGCCAAGACTCTGATCTATCCAGGGATAATATATGCATTTGAGCTCACCTTGCGACTTTCTTTTCACAACTTTTCACAACTTTTATTTTGGCATTTGAATTTCTCCACACTTTCCCCATCTATAAAGCCTTAATTTCAATGGACAAAGGCCAAAGTGAGGCCTTTGTCCATTGAAATTAAGGCTTTATAGACGGGGAAAGGGTGGAGAAATTCAAATGTCAAAATAACTCTGGAGACTCTACCCTATTTCATTATCTTTACTAATTTGATAAGTAACTAATCCTTTCAAATGTAGAACCATGCTTTGAATAGAGCCTGTCTTCAACCTTGGAACAATTTCATCATGGTGCCAGAGTTAATTTGGCTGGTTAATCCCATTCTTTGAAGAAGAAATGATTGTTACAAACAGCCTGGTGCTTTGTAATGTAAAAGAGACAGCTGCAGAAGCACTTTTCATCCGCCATCTATATTATTCACTATCCAATCATAGTTGCTTTCTGGAATCTCCCACAATATTTCAGAGGAAGAATATCATTCATTCATTCTTAGAAAGGCCACAAGCTTCAGGTAGTCCTCAGCTAACAACCACAATAGGAACCAGAAAAGTCATAATCTGTAATTGTCATTTATGTATTTTAATTGATTGTCAGCCGCCCTGAGTCCGCGAGGAGAAGGGCGGGATATAAATTTAAATATAATAATAATAATAATAATAATTAAGCAGTGTGGTCATTAAGCAAGGCATATGACTTGTGACGTTCCCTGCCAGCTTCCCCATTGATTTTCCTGGTTAGAAGCTGGCTGGGAAGGCTGCAAATGGTGATCGTGTGAACATGGGTGCTTATTTAGAATGAATTCATTAATGTGGAGCCTTTTTGAAATGCTTTTCTCCTAAATATCAGCACCTGGATTGCCTTTAAGAGATAACTGACATCTTCTTTTCCCAGCCCCTCCATAATCTATTTCTGATAGATTAAGTATGGATTCTCCACTTTCATTGAAAGCAAGTGCAGAAAAAAATAAAAAATAAGGTCAGTGCCTGGAACATCATTATCCTCAAAACTTGCCAGCTTCCATTGGACCACAAACCCAGCAATGATCAGCTGCTCTGTTTAGACTCCCTTTTAACTCCTCTGCTGAATATGCATACCTATAGGATATCACTGGAGGCTTTTAAGAAGAGACCGGAATAGCTACTTGCCTGCTTGAGCAGAGGGTTAGACCAGAAGACCTCCAAGGTCCCTTCCAGCTCTATTCTAATTGATTCAAGTAGACCAGTCTAGGAATCCAATGTCATGCAGATCAGTACTACTTTCTATTATATGGTTACAGTAACAGAATCTGAATGTACTTCCCCTTTCCCTTCCTTTTCTCCATGAGAATTAGGGCTGGTCTTCTGGGAGATGATTACTCAGTTTATATCTCTGCCCCAGACTCAGTTTTCTTTTATCTGTCCATTGTGTTGGAGGTAGCTCTGCCTCCTGTCTCTCAAAGTCATTTCTCTACAATTTCCAGGATGGAAAGTCTCCATTCATTAAAAATGTGACACTTTGTTGAACACTGAAAATAATCACAGGTTGTTCGAAATCCACTAAACCACACAGTTTTTTGTTTTCATAAAATAACTCTTCCAGATACCTACACAATGAAATCCATAGAGAAAATCTGAGGGACTGTCTCTTGCCAATCACATCCACCCAACCCATTAGAGCATGGAGGCAAGGAATGTTGCGGGTCCTGTCCCCTAAGGAGATACATCTGGTGGGACCCTTTATAAATTAGACTGGCCCCCACTTTGTCATTTTTTTAATAGGCCCTGACAGCAGGCCTGATGAACTCAGAGTGGGATGGAGCTCAACAAATGGCTTATTTGATTGTGTGTTGTCGCTGGGGGTGGTTTGGTGAGTTATTGTTTTTTATTTTTTATTTGTATTGGTTTTTCTGTGTATTCTGTTTTTATTTTTTGTAAATTGCCTAGGGTTTCTGTGACCGAGTAGGCAGTAATATAAAATGTCTAAATAAATAAATAAAATGACAATTGGATTAGGCTATACACCTTCTGAATATGCATATCATGGGATGTGAAAAATTATGGTTATGAAAATAGGAACATTACATATATGTCATATTTCTGTGTGAGAGGAACCATGACAGAATGCCTAAGAAAGTTTGCTGAAGGTAACATATTAGGAACATTATTATGAAAGAACAGGTCTTTGTTGGGGTAGAAAAGAAACTGATTACATGGAAGACTATAAATCACTTTGGTATCTGGGTCACTAGACTGAGAATCAACATGGGCAAATGATAGTGGTGATGGTAGTGGATTTAATGGATCAGAGATCTGTGAATTTTGACAAGAGACAGGCTGTATAACATCTCCTACTTTGTTCTTTGTTCCAGTCTGCAAAAACTTGTTGTGATCAATGAACCACAGTATGGAAAGAAATATAATGAATGGACTTGAGAAGTTGACAATCAGGATAGGTATACAGCATCTGAACATGATATCTGGCCAAGCAATTGATAGCACCTGTCTTCATCAAACCATGTCAAGTGTGGCTTGATTATATTAATCATTATAGGGAAAAAGAAACATGCCAAAGAATCAGTAGATTGCATATTCCAGAGATAAGGAATCTGTGATTCTTTAGATGTTGGTGAAACCATAGCTCTGAGAAACCATAGGTCCCAGATACCTTGGAATCAAACCAAGGCAATAATTGGCCATGCTGTCTGGATTGATAGAAAATGTGTTCAGAAATATTTATATCATCACAGGTTCTCCATTACACCTTGAGATGATAGATGATGATAGATACATAGATAGATAGATAGATAGACAGACAGACAGACAGACAGACAGACAGATAGATAGATAGATAGATAGATAGATAGATAGATAGATAGATAGATAAAAATCCTCTGAATTATGGAAAACTTTTTCTTCTCTCATGGATACTTGATATATTCAGGCTGCCTGTTTTAGCTTTCACCTCAACTTAACATTGAATAGCAAATGGGTAACTTTCCTAATGCCTTCCTATTGTTAGTCATTGATTTCTTTTACGTACTGGCAACTGATGGAGCAGTTTCTGATACAATTACAATTTAGGGCTTGGGGCAGCTTCAGCTAAACCACCACCAATAGATTGCAGCTTTTCTCTTCCAACTGATAGTTCACCCTAAGCTCTTGGTGCGTCATATACTAGCCACTTATTTCTGCATCATAAAATCCTAATATTGCTTTCAGATGGCATTGCATTCTATTTGCTACACTCTGGAAATAGGCCAAACATTCCTCCAAGCAGGACACTTGCTAAACAGCACTGTTCACCATTTTGTGAATTGATTTGATTTTTTTCCCTCTGCTGCATCCCCGTGGTTTTTTGTATAAGCATGGAATTCCTGCAAATAATAATGTATACAGTTGCTATGGCCTATTAGTATCCTGCAAGCTCAATCTTTTTCTTCACATTCTTGAAACTGCTATGTCAGTTCCATACTGGATTCACATTTTTCTTTTCTTTTCTCAAGAATACTGGGAAGACTCCATTATAAAGTTGAATAGTAATTTTGAACAATATTTTAAAATGTATAAAATAGGGTTCTAAATGAGGCCTGCAAGATCCCTAACAATGCTACTTTTTCTTCATCAGCCTCCTACTTTGTCTGCTTTCATGCATTATATTTAACTCAGTTACTGAATTAAGCCATTGTCTGAGTTTATGCAGTAAAGTGAATCCTAAACTTAGAAAATAGGGACTGAACTTGCATGATATGCTAACCCATTAAACATTAAGATCAACTCTCAGAATTCCCCAGTCAGCATGTTATTCTGGGAGTTGAAGAAATTCTGAAAGTTGAAGCCCACACATCTTAAAGTTGCCAAGTTTGAAAAACACTGCTCTAACCAAACTTTGCAAGTTTGGAATATGCAGATGTTCAGTTTGAAACAACCTGATATGGGAACAGACATTGAATGGCAAAATTTGAAAGAACTTTCTATTTGTCCTTGCCTGAAGATGAACAGCACTCCCTAAGCACACACAAATCATCCTTTGTTTATTACTTTAGCTCATACCTGATTATTTTCTAAATGACAGATTGGATCTAATTAATTCTGCATTTGAAAAAGGCATTTCAAAAAGAGCCAGTTTGGTACAGTGGTGAGATGCTGGATTAAATTAATTCACTGCCTTTAGATAGATTGATAGATAGTTAGAGATAGATAGATAGATAGATAGATAGATAGATAGATAGATAGATAGATAGGTAGGTAGGTAGGTAGGTAGGTAGGTAGGTAGGTAGGTAGGTAGACAGACAGACAGACAGACAGACAGACACAGAGTTAGAGATAGATAGATAGACAGACAGACAGACAGACAGACAGACACAGAGTTAGAGATAGATAGATAGATAGATAGACAGACAGACAGACAGACAGACAGACAGACAGACAGATAGAGATAGAGACAGATAAATAGATATAGAGATAGATAGACAGATACAGACAGACAGACAGACAGAGACAGAGTTAGAGATAGATAGACAGACAGACAGACAGATACAGACAGACAGACAGACAGACAGACAGGCATAGAGACAGGCATAGAGACAGAGACAGAGACACAGACAGACAGACAGACAGATATAGAGATAGATAGACAGACAGAGATGATAGAGATATAGATAAAAACTAATAATAATAGAAGCCAGCTTTACTCAGAACAGCTTACATCTTGTGATGATACCTTTAACACCATCAAACAACATCTGCCTATACTAGGTCCTAGGGAAGGATTCAGTAAGTGTATGAAAAACTCAAATCCAGTCTCAACATCTGGCTGACTGTGACCAATCATCATCATAATAAATAATCTAGAGAATGTCATCCTAATTTTAGCCTCTGAAAAATTTAGCTTTTGTGGCAGTCATATTTATATAGTCCACTACTTTCTTCCAAAATCTAACAGATTTAGGGCATGGTAAAGAAAATTATTTTAAAGAACTGTTGCTATCATACATACTGTAGGTCCTCCATAATTATAGTTTTCAGGATATGAACTCCAACTGTCCTAGCCCCCCGTTGTAATATTTCTATGGGACATTGTAGGATGTTACAATAGTGATTATACTATACTCTCCTGTGTAAGTAGGCAGATTCTTGGTAAGTTCTTTGCTATTAGTGAACACAGAAGAGCCATTTCTTCTGGATTCTTCCTTGCTGCAGATTGCTAATCTCAATGTTTTGAGGTAGACTAGTTCAAGAAATAGATGTGGTGGGGGTACCATGAATGCTGTTTATTGTAAAAACCAGAATTTTGGGAGCTTGGTCCCTGACTCACTTTACACTAAACAATTTTGCCTATTTTGAGTATCTTTCTCATGCTTCCATCCATCTCAGAATTGTGTCATCCTTTCTCCAAGTTCTTATTGGCTCACTTCTCCTTCTTCCCTCCTTTAATGGCTCTCTCATACCTCAAGATCATCTCCGAGTTCCTGTTACATCTAAGAATTAACTGGGATGAGATAGGAAGGAGATGGACTACTTTATGTCCAGGGTTGATCTTTTCATAGATGGTGATAGGCCATGCAATTAGCCTTTTGAAAATTATATACTCATCCCTGGACAACAGGTCTTGATTGAAGACATTTCATTTTTTAAAGAAAGCTGATGTTCTCTGAAATTTTCTACTGGGTTTAATGAAAAGTTTTACACTCTGTGTTGTGTAATATACCATTGTTCTCATTTAATGCAGACAAAATCCCAAGGGCGCAATATAACAATGACATNACCTTAAATTAAAGCATAATAAAAACTGAATAATGCCTCTGCAGGAACACACATAGATATACAGTTGTCTAAAACATACTAAGGTACAAAATATATAGCCTTTAACTATTCTACAGCAAAGCTACAATCTGGGCGTTTTTGTTTTCTTTCTGCTCAGCTCTTAGGAGATGCTGTAAAATGTCAATATATGTAGCAGAAAGCACATGATACAGGCTATGGGAACAAATGAATAAACACATTAATATAAAAGCAAACATCATGCATAATTCAGAGTAGAATATATTGATTAGAATGTTTTTTAAAAACAATACTTTGCTTACAGATATTTGCCTGTTTATATTGAATCAAAGAGTGAAAGAATTCAGAATATTCCACTTGAATAGGACAGAACTGAAGCCTGAGGCTGGAAGATAGCCAAGTAAGCAGGCAGAGAGACTGACAGACACACAGATCGATCGATCAAGGGGTACCACTTATTTTCAATGAGTCTAAATCTGTAGGGCAGTAATGGCAGACCTTCTGGGTTCAGACTGCCAAACATTCAGAAAATACCTACTTTGACTCTGCTGGTGTGTCAGCCCCCCTCCCCAATCTCCTGTCCTCTTCTCCAGACTCTTCTTTTCGGACCCTCTGGAAGTCATGCAAGAGATCCCTGTTCTTGAAGGCCTTCAAAAATCATATGAGCATAATTTTCAGAGGCCTTAAAGACCCTGCATATCAATAAAAATGGCATGACCCATGTCATAGGTTCACCATCTTTGCTCTGCGGTCAGCTGAATTCAGTCCTGAAATGCTAAAGGCATTTGCGGATCATCTGACTGGGGACAATAAAGATTTAATACACTAGACTAGTTCATCAATGTCAGACTAACATTGAGAAGATTCTATAGCAGGTAATAAAGAGATGAGTTTGTAAACACATTTATTAAAACAATATGGCCATTACCAGATGTAAGGATGGATTTGTCAAGAACAAAATTTGCTTCCTTCCATGCAGCTGTAGTTCCACTGAGGGCCACAAGTTGAGTGCTATTGGTCAGACAGTTGTGAATCCATCTAGGGGTGATAACTCTTTATCCCACATTGTTCTATCTTATCAAGAAGTAGGCTATGGTTTACTTTGTCAAATGCCTTACTGAAGTCTAAATAAAGTATGTCCACAGCATTTTTTTTAATCTACTAATTTAGTCACTTTGTCAAAGAAAGCAATAAAGTTTGTCTAGCATGATCTGTTTTTGACAAACCCATACTGGCTAGTAATTGTCTTGCTTGTTTCAGGGTGCTCACAAATGTGCTGCTTGATTACCTTCTCCAGGTTTTATCCAGCTATTGAGGTCAGGATGATTGGTCTATAGTTTCCTGGGTCTACTTTTTGTTCCCCTTTTTGTAGATTGGAAGCACATCAGTCCTTGGTATTTCCCTGGTGGTCCAGGAGCTTTGAAAGACTTTGTTCAGTGGTTGTGAGATCACATCTGTAATACATCTGGTCCTGACGATTTGAACTCGTCTAGAATGGATTATCCTTTTTCCTATTTTGATTTGCATTCTTATTCTCTCTCCTACAGTGCTGCCTTTGATAAGTTGGACTATTTTTTCCTTTTGCCTATCTTGACAATTTAAGATATAATATATCTTTTGTATAAAGCACTGGACAAAGTATCCAGTTTCCATTTGAATGTTAGGGGAAACTGATAGTAAATAAAAAATAATGTAAAAATATTCATAGAGTTGATGGATTCACCTTCACTGAAGTTGTTAAAATGCATACTAGGCAATCGTGTACCATGAATGTTTTTATTTGTATTCCTGCACACACAGAAAGGGGTTATTTTGTATATTTTATATTTTATATAACTGGCTGCTGTGATCTCTGGAAAAGAAACAGCTGCTTTAAGTTTTGAAGAACTGTTGCATAGCAAGGGGGCAAGGGGTTCAAGTGGGCTTGCTGATTATATACCTGACTCCCTGCTATGTATCAACAGCCCTGCCTGAGCTAGCTGACGTGATAGCCGGGGTGGCGGTTGGGACCCCCAGACTTATGGTCTTGGGGGATTTCAACCTTCCATCAGCGGGTGAGACGTCAGCGGCAGCTCAGGAGTTCTTGGCTTCCATGACGGCCTTGGACTTGACCCAATTAATTCAGGCCCCCACTCACACGGGTGGACACACACTGGACCTAATTTTTGTCTCTGGCCAGTGGCAGAATGATCTGACAGTAGGGGAGATAGTTGTTGAGCCCTTGTCATGGTCAGATCATTCTCTCCTAAGGTTGGACTTCCGGA
>NW_015386558.1:27050-29932 GCF_001527695.2 Protobothrops mucrosquamatus | reverse complement strand
TGGCTTTTTCAGCAAGCGGGTCTGGCCTAGGGAGAATTTTAAATAGGGACAATTTTAATCAGAATTTTAATGGTACACAGCGGTTAAATATTTGTTTTTAATTGGTTTTTATTGGGGATAGGGTTTGTATTGTTTTAATATGCTGTAAGCCGCCCTGAGTCCTGTTGGGAGAAGGGCGGCATATAAGTTTGAAAAATAAAAATAATAAAAATAATATCTGCCCCACATCCACAAAATTTTGCCCATCCTAGAAATATAGATTGGCTGGGGGGGGGGGGGAATGGGAATTAGTGTCCAAACATTTAGAAAGCTCTAATTTCCTTATTGCAATAGTTAACAAGGTGTGGCTCTCCTGGATTTAGGATAAGTATTCTTTTTCAGCTTCCCTCTGGAAGTAATAGAGACATAGCAGTTAAAGATTCCAAGCATGTCAGCTAGAAAGTTGACAGCAGGTTCAAGACCTGAGGTCTACACAATGGAGTGAGCTCCTATTACTTGCCCCAGTTCCTGCCAACCTAGCCATTGGAAAGCTTGCAAGTGCAAGTAGATAAATAGGTATCACTTCGGTGGGAAGATAACAATGTTCTGTGAGCCTCGGTGTACAGTCATGCTGGAAAGTATCTTCAAACAACGCTGACTCTCTTGGCTAAGAAATGGCGAGGAGCACCATCCCCTAGAATCGGGGATGATTGAGCAGGGGAAACCTTTACCTTTTCTAACTGGGGATCCCAGCAAAGCATTTGAAGTTTTATTGTGTTATAGTTAGAGGATCTTACAAACACCCAGCACCTACTAATATTTCTCAGCTGGTATATCTTTTAATTTGAGTTTTTCTTTGATCAGATGATAATTAGGGTGATTCTCTAGGTAAGATCAGAAAAGACCTGATCATTATAGTAAAGAATTAGTCAGTATTTGGAAATTATGCTATGTTCATCCCAACGATACTGTACCAGATACCAGGTGGCACGTTCTTTGCTGTCTTTCCAAACTAAAATCTTTGACCCACAGCATTCCTACTTATGTGTAGTTTTTAAAACACTGAACTAAAAAAATGAACAGGAACATTGAAGCATTAGGCCAAGGCTGAATAATTATGAATAATTGTTGTAGCTCTACTCACTAGGCTTCTCCTGACAGCTGGCACAGAGTGGAAAAGAGAGACTGCCAACCCCTTGCTGAATGGAAACCTGACATGTAAATAATCACCCCTCTGCAAATGTCACCAACTAATTGGATGCATGTAAAAAACAGAGCCTATAAATTTTTGAAGAAAGATTCTGGCTTCCTTTTCTGCTGGAAATTTTATTCTCTTAGGCCCTCGGTTGTTTCTGCTAACAAATCCAGACTAACTAAATAACAGCTGTTACCACTGACATCTCTCAGGCAAATGCACCTATACCAAAACAGAACAACCTGCTGCCAAATGTTATAATTTGCTTTAAGATTCTGAATGTCAGGACACCTTTCTTCCAGGGCTGGTCCATGTGACCCTCTCGACCTTAGCTTATTTAAGCTTTTATTTTCTCCCAACATTAGCAAATTAATGGAAAGGTTTTAACAATAGTTCTCACCGGGTTTGTATTTGAATGAATCCGACCTGCAAGTTATAGAGGGCAACTTTCCCCTGAGAATTACTCTTTTAGTGGAATTTCTCTTTCAAATAGGAAAACAGCTCTACACTACAGGTAGTCCTTGACTTACAACCATTCATTTAGTGACCGGTCCAAGTTACTGAAAAAGTGACATGATCATTTTTCACACTTAAAACTGTTGCAGTATCCCCTGTGGTCATCGGATCAAAATTCAGATGCTTGGCAACTGACATATATTTATGATGGTTGCAGTGCTCTGGGCCATTAAAAGGCAACCATTAAATCTGATTTAGAAATGTAAACATGCTTACGAAGACTTCTGGAAACCATAAAAAGAAAAGAAAAGTGCCCCTCTTTCGTATGTTCTTTGGATTCTTTGATCCCAATTTGTTATCAACAATCACAACATTGGAAAGTTTCATAGTGTTTCCATTCACTTGCCAAAACCAAGAGATCCTTGTTGCTCTCTGAGCTTGGTTGTTTTCTTTCAGACATTTCATTACCCAACTAGATAACCTCATCAGTACCAGAAGGGAGTGGAGTTAGCAGAGATTAACAGCAAGATAAACAATCAAAGAGCAAACAGCCGCCTAATCAAGGAACCAGGAGGTCTCCCACCAACACTGATAGGAGAAGCCACTGCATTAAATAGAGAGCAAGCCATACTTCATTCCAGCACTGATAATGTTACCTAGTTGGATAATGGAACATCTTCAAGAAAACAACCAAGGGCACTACAGTTCAACTCTGAGCAACAAATATTCTCTTCTATTGAAACCTAGAGAGTTCCAATATCTCAGGGGCTGCCACAAAGAAGAGGGAGTGAAGCTCTTCTCCAAAACGCCTGAAGACAGGACAAGAAGCAACGGATGGAAACTAATCAAGGAGAGAAGCAATCTAGAACTAAGGAGAAACTTCCTGACAGTTAGAACAATTAACCAGAGAAACAACCTGCCTCCAGAAGCGGTGAATGCTCCAACACTGGAAGTTTTTAAGAAGAAACTGGACAGCCATTTGTCCGAAATGGTATAGGGTTACCTGCCTGAGCAGGGGGTTGTACTAGATGACCTCCAAGGTCCCTTCCAACTTTATTATTATTAATCTACTGAACATGCTCTGAAAAAGTTCATGAGCTTAATAATCCAGACAGGGCAGTAAAAATACAAGAGCTCCATATATTAAAGCTATTTGGCAGTTCCAAATGGCTGTGTCTACATGCCAGGCTTAATCTGTTGGAGATCCAGGAGATGCATTGACCCACCATCCTAACCTGGTTATTGATGTTGC
>NW_015386558.1:0-25460 GCF_001527695.2 Protobothrops mucrosquamatus | reverse complement strand
TTATTATTATTAATCTACTGAACATGCTCTGAAAAAGTTCATGAGCTTAATAATCCAGACAGGGCAGTAAAAATACAAGAGCTCCATATATTAAAGCTATTTGGCAGTTCCAAATGGCTGTGTCTACATGCCAGGCTTAATCTGTTGGAGATCCAGGAGATGCATTGACCCACCATCCTAACCTGGTTATTGATGTTGCTTAGCATGTTGAATGAACCCAACACCCTTTTTTTTGTTATGATTTAAGGTATTGTGCAAAAATTTGTTAATTCAACAACCAGGTTAAAGTTCTACAAACTATTTATTCTTTAAGAAATTCAGATGCAGTGACTTTAAAACTGATGGGAAGAGTTAACATACTTGTGTGATTCTGTTTAATATTGCTATTAATAAAGCAGGTGAAAGGCAAACATTGTGGAAAGCTACACAGCATCTGCTTTTTATTGCCCCCCAATAATTAATCTCAGTATCCTTATTAATATTTACAAACAAGTGCAATGAAAACTTAATAAGATTCAGTTATACAGGTTGATGCATGGACCATAATTTGCATAACACAAAGTGTATTAATTCGGAAGTGTATCTGCAAAGCTAAGGGGGAATTTTACTAAGAAAACAAAACCCTCTTGGAGGTGGAATGAAAGACTTGAAAAGAATAAAAACAGGAAAAGTGTCCAAAGGAGGAACATTACATAATGTTTTCTGCATCATAAAGTCCTTCTAATCTCTAGATTAAGTCTGAAGTCTTAGAGAAAGCTATTTGTCATAGGAACAAGAAAAAAAAACATCTTTTGCAGGTAGAAAATATTGGAGCCAACAGGCTAGAGTTTAATTTTTTAAAACTTTATATTTAATATATAATTATATGCTCAGTAACTTCAAAGGGCTTTTCAGAGAGGAAAGTGCTGGATGTAAAGTCTATTTTTCAAAGTTTGGAGAATGCAACTACTTATATGCGATTTCTGCTGGAAGACAAGTATAATAAATATCATTGTAGCTGCTTCTACGACTGATTAATATTGTAAGATTATATAATCTGATAGCCATCTAAATCACCATTTTATCTACCAAGGAAACCTGGACACCATACGGTAGTTCACTCTGCATTTATTTGAGTTGGGCACATGTTAGCAGGTAGAATTTGAATTAACTGGCTGAATAAATGTTAATAAATATTTATTTTATTTATTTATTTATTTATTAAATTTCTATCCCGCCCTTCTCCCAGCGGACTCAGGGCGGCTTACAGCCATCTAAAACAGGTACAAATACAGAATACTAAATTTAAAATGTAATTAAAATAGAATATTAAATTATTGGCCTTTTCTTTTTAAAATTATTTTAAAACCAAATTAAGATAACCCTTAGGCCAGTCCTGCTAGCTTAAATAGCCATGTCTTGAGGCTAATAATTGATGGGAGCTTCAGAGAAGGCTGGGGCAGACTGGAGGAATCTCTTATTTGTGCAAAGTGGGCTCATCAGCTGATAAACGAAAGAGACATACATAACCTGCTCAGGTCTTGCACACAATTGGGCTGTGCAGCAATTTAGTCTTATCTGAAACGAAGGAATCACGGGATGTTTGGGATGTGAAGGTGGAGTAATCTGTAGGCCTGATAAATTGGAATGGTTCAAAATTTTGATTTCATCTTTGGCCAGTTTACACAGTGCAATTTAAGATAAGGAAAACCAGAGGATGTTTATCAGTATTCATATTGAGCAGGAAAAAACAACAACCCACCAGCCTACAATCCTCTACCTTAGTTGTGCCAGATTACTTGAGAAAGTCAGAAATATCTGCTTGTCAGATTTCCTATTGGAAATGTGTGTCCTTCTCACATCTGAGTGGTAGGAATGAGTTTGTTTTAAAAGGGTCTGTACACATTATTGTGCAGAGTGAAAATCAAGGACTGTCTATATTTCATATGCAGATAGTTTAGAGGGAACACACTGAACTTATACTGTGGCAAAACAAATTCCAATATTTTGCTTTATTAATTCTCATTCAATCTCCCTAGCCTGTCCCTGAGTCTGTTTCTTGCCTGTTTTATTCTTAGTCAAGTAAGCCTCTATGTTCAAGACACAAAGGAACAAGGTCCCTTCCAGCCCTATGATTCTATGATTGTTTTTCTCTATCTCTCATGCCTCGCTCTCTTCAAGATGGTTTAGGTCAAGGATGCCCAACCTTGATAACTTTAAGACCTGTGGACTTCAACTCCCAGAATTCCCCAGCCAGCATGTCTGGCTGGGGAATTCTGGGAGTTGAAGTCCACAAGTCTTAAAATTGCCAAGGTTGGACATCCATAGTTTAGGTAGATATGAGATTTTCCTATCCTCTTTTATCTCTTAATAAATCTACTTTTTATTTCAAATATAATGAATATCGGGTAACTTCTAAGCCAACAGTGTTATAAAACCTCTCATTCTTTTTCATTTAATTTGACTTTTCCCCTTAATTATTCAGTATTCTTTCAGTACATTGCATGAAACTTCCAACCAAAGCTCCTGCTGAATTCAGAACTACAACAAACAACTTTCTCTCTTTCCAATTTGGAAAAGAAGAAGTTAGGGATGAAAGATAAAGGGGCTGTCAGCAGAACAGGTGACACTGCATAATGCAGGAGTTGATCATTTTTGAGGAGGGGGTGTCTAAGGTACCATGGCTCAGTCTTCTGGACTATCCCGGTCGGATATAAACCTCCTCTCCTGTCAATAAACTCTTCTATCACATAGCCCAGGGGTAGGCAACCTTGGCTCTTTTATGACTCATGGACTTCAACTCCCAGAATTCCTGAGCAGTATGGCTCAGCTTGGAAACCTCTCTCTTTCCCCTCAGCATGGCTGGCTCAGGAATTCTGGGCGTTGAAGTCCACATCATAAAAGAGCCAAGGTTGCCTACCCCTGACATAGCCCAAAGCCCAGGAATTCCTGAGATGTTGGTGATCATGAAAAAAAGGTGTAATTATTGACACAAAGGTCCTTTTTTTTCCAAAAAGCAACAGGACTTTCTTGGTTTTTTTTTCTTTGAAAACATTTCATTTCTGTGTGGACAGAACTGAAGAAACTTCTTGGATGAGAAGAGAAATGTTTTCAAAGAAAAAAACCAAGAAAGTCTGGTTCCCTTTGGAAAAAGCACCTTTGGAACAACCATGACATGGATGATTGAAAATCTCCATAGACACATGTCATTATTGAGGAATAGGGAAGTGATGTTCCAAGGAAATAGGGGTCAGTAGCAGATATAGGTTGGCCTTAACAAAACTACCTCCTCCCAGTCATAGCCCTAAAGCAGGGGTAGGTAACTTTGGCTCTTTTATGACTCGTGGACTTCAACTCCCAGAATCCCTGAGTCAGCCAGCTCAGGAATTCTATGCTGACTCAGGAATTCTGGGAGTTGAAGTCCACCAGTCATAAAAGAGCCAAGGTTGCCTACCCCTGCCCTAAAGTCTTATCTGGGATCTTACTGACCATAGCCTAGTCTTTTGGGGCAGTTGTATTCAACATTTTTACAGAATTTACTTACCCAGAGCTACCAAACAGGGTATAAATAGTTCAGTAGATGTTGAAACACGTGGATAGGCTGAGAGGTGTATAAATAGAGCAATAGATGATTAGATAGAAGTATTATTCTGGACAGGTAAAAGAAGAAAGCAAAGAGAACCAAGCCAGCAGTTGGAGCCAGAGAACAGCCAGTAGAAACAAATTATTTAGCAAGGTGTGGAATCTTCAGATTTTCAGTGATGTGCAAACCATTTAGTGTGGACAGGTATTTGGTCATCTATATCTATACTGGAGGTGAAGAGGTAATTGTCAGAAATAAAGGAACTCATTCAAGTAATCTGACATTTCTTCTTGAAATCTTGAAATCTTCCACTAGATGCCTGCATCTATGTTCAACAGTGAAGGGACACAGGCCAAAAAAACCCTACAGAAAGCACAGCTCCACCTTCTCAATGGCTCAGGTGACCCTGTGGACACAGGTAATCCTCCAACTGGCCTCAACAACTCTTTAAAAGCATGGAAATGAGCAGTTGTCTGCAAGGAATATAAATCCTTCCATTCCCACCATCCAGTCTGAGCTGAAGAAGCTTCTTGGATGAGAAGCAAAACATGTTCAAAGAAAAACAAGAAAGTCCAGTTGCCTCTTGAAAAAGCACTTTTGGGACAACAGCTCCCACTATTTTGTGGCCTGATTTCATGCATATACATTTTGTTTTCTGTGATATCTTTAGAATAAGATCCTCTTTTTTCCTTTTTTATGCCTTTGACAAGTTGAGATTGTCCAGTTTTTTCTTTTGTCGCTCTAGCCATTCCCTGCTGAGTCTGAAATGATTTTGTATTTTTGTTTAATTATTTTCTTGCTGCTTTCCATTCGGGCAAAAGTGCCTTCATCTCCACCCTTGTCATCCTAAGATCTCTGAGCAATTCCTTGTGAAACTGCTAGAATTGTAACATACTACAGATGCATGCATATTAGTTATGCAAATGTATGCATAGCCTACTTCAAGAAGGAATTTGCAGAGTGCTGGTGTAGAAATGACTTGCTGTAAGGTTTGTACAGAGTCTTATAAGAAATCTTATGTCTATTCCTGGAAGGAATTTGAGAAAAAGAAGGGAGAAGAAACCAGGGGAAAACAGCCTTTAAATTTGTGAATGGCAAGAACATTACTTTCCCACCTTCAATTAGTCACTTCACTAATTAATGAGATAAGAACTAATTGATGCTGTACTTTGAAAATGTACTATAAAGTCATGTGGTTATTTCCCCATCTGCATTAAAAGATCTATCTGACTCTACTGCCATACCCTGAACTTCAGGAATGAATGACAGATTTGCCAAATCTATATTTCAAACAGTTTCAATTTTTCCTTCTCATTGACACTAAAAATCATTATAAAATGAACCAAAACTTTGCCATCTTAAATTGTCTATATATTGCTTCCTTGTTTGAAAGAAATTGCTGGAATTCTTCTGCTGTAATCTTCTTTCTAAATAATATTACTAATCACAACTCTGAGATAGTTGCCCTTTGCTTTGGATCAAGTGTTGATCCTGTCTTGACTGCACAAGAGACATTAATGTCCAATCTTAGTAACCCCACAGACAGATTTTCTCCAGGAGGATCTAGTCTTTCAGATCTTCCAAGGATGCATCCATTGTTGCTGCATTTGGTCCATCCATCTTCCTGTTAGTCATCCTTGTCTTCTGTTTCCTTCCACCCTTCCCAACATTATGCATTAATCCAGAGAGCTAGATATCCACAAAATGTGTGATAATTTGAACCTGACTCAATTTGTATAGGCATTGAACTGCAGCTTGATTTTGAATCAAAGGGCTCTAGTTTCTCCTAACATTTATTCGGGCTGTGGAGATGAATGGAGGACATGATAGATGAGCTAATTATCTCCTCATAGGAATTTAGATAGTCCAGAAAATCCTGAATAACATATTGTCCTGTTACATTTGACTTGGAGATGGTCTGTAAAATCTTCCATTAATATGCCAGATATTTTACAATGATCAAAAGAAAGGAATGGGCATTTTATATCGTTTCTAGTATGAGATGGTGAAAAGGAATCAATCAATCAGAGTAGAGGTGGAAGGGACATTGGAGGTCTTCTAGTGCAGGGGTAGGCAACCTTGGCTCTTTTATGACTCGTGGACTTCAACTCCCAGAATTCCTGAGCCAGCCATGCTGGTTGAGGAATTCTGGGAGTTGAAGTCCACGAGTCATAAAAGAGCCAAGGTTGCCTACCCCTGTTCTAGTGCAATCCTCTGCTCAAGCAGGAGACCCTATACCATTTCAGACAAGTGACCTATGGATCTATGACCATCTTCATATTATTAGATTTTTACTCTGGCCTTTTATGTATAATCCAAGGCAGTGAAGACACCTAATACATCTGCCTCCTATTTCCCCCTCAACAACAACCTCATAGGTGGGTTGAGTTGAAAGAAGTGGATTAGCCCAAAGTCACCATGCCAATTTTCCTATTTAAAGAAGATCTAGAACTCATCATCTCCTGGTTTTTAGTTTCTAGGCCAGCAACTTCACCGCTACACCAAACTGGCCTCTTCCCCTTCCCCTTCCCCAACTTCTCCTCATTTTAATTTTTAGCCACTTTGAATGCTTTCTATGCAAAATGGCGCTGTATAAATCAAAATATATATCATAGTAATACCTGCCATAATCTCTGGATTATTATTATTATTATCCTGTCTTTATTATTTTTTGTAATAACTCGGTCAAAATATTTAAACATTTTCCTCTCTTATTTTTCCCACAACAACAAACCTGTGAGGTAACTTGGACTGAGAGAGAGTGACTGGCCCAAGGTCACCCAGCTAGCTTTCATGGCTAAGGTCGGCCTAGAACTCAAGGCCTCCTACTTTCTAATCCAATGTCTTAACCAGTAGACCAATCTGGCTCTCTTTCCATGCTTTACAGTGAACTGAATATCAGGCCATCATACCAGGTTGTGTAAAAATATTCCTTGGGTCCCTTTGTAGGTCAGCCTTTCTTATCATGTATAGCCTCAGATTCCATCTAGAGCAGTGGTAGTCAACCTTGGCTCTTTTATGACTCTTTTATGACTCGTGGAGCTCTGCTGGCTCAGGAATTCTGGGAGTTGAAGTCCACGAGTCATAAAAGAGCCAAGGTTGACTACCCCTCATCTAGAGCATCCTGCTTCATCTCAAGATTTAGAATCTTTTCTCTCCTCTATCCTAAACATCTTTAGTCCCTTTCCTTTATTTTTCAGAGTTCGCTTTAAGAATTCATACATAAACAGTGTAGTTCTTTGTTTAAAAAACTGCAAAAGATTACCTCACAATACTATCACAACTCCTTTGAAAAACCCTTTTGATTTCAAAAGTAATTTGCCCTTGTATCTTGAGGAACAGCATCCCAGCTTTTCTGGGCATACAATGATCCACGATTTTTGGCATCTCACTTTTGGCGTCTGACAATCTGAAGCAGCAAACTGCATACTGAGATTTTGAAATAAATTGTATTGGGCTTATGATGCCTGTGCAAACATATTGTGAAGAAAAAAATGTTGTTGATAATGCAAATCTTATGTACTGCTACAGGTATATATGATCACAATGCTGGGTCTGTTGCTCTTATTGCCTCTCTCTGCCTGCTTGAAATAGTTTGACTCTGTGTGTGGTCTAGAAGTTGTTTGTTGTGGGTGGGTGGGTTGACAGATGTATTGCAAAATGCAATTATTAGATTAAAAACACTTAGCTTGTGGTTACAATAACTGTTTTGTTGTAGCATTCATAATTCCTTCAAGAAGCCCCATTCTTTTCATGGTTATTAGAGGTTGGTGTTCATTTCTCTTCCAAGCATTTCATGCCCATTGTTATTTTAAAGATGATAAATTAATTTGTCATTGATAAGCATTGATTGGATGGGAGATTCCATTAGCAAACATATCACATCTGGCAAGGGAATGAAACCACAGATTTCAATTTTGTTTTGATTACGGTGCTCCGTGTTTCATTTTTCTTCTTCTCCAAAGCCCAGAGAAGGTAGATTGGTTGGAATTGGTTTGCTTATTTTGTTTTAGAGAAATCTTTGCTTTTGGGATATGATTTTTAAAAATCAAGTTTTGTGGAATTTAAAAGTCAAACTGCTTTTTCCAGCTATTCTTTGTGATCTGGATAATTGAGTTTGCAAAAACAAATAGACTTGCAGATGAAGAATCTCTGCAGTTGATGAGCATAAGCTAGTTGTGTACGTGTGTATGCATGTATAATGACATTTTCACATCATACTAAATTTTTTGAACTCATATATGCATGGGGGAGGGGGGAAATCTTCCACTACCTTCCTTGCCAAATCTTTGCTTAGTGTCACAGGAGGAATCCTTACCACCACACTTGTGATAGTCAAATTCTGAAGCTGAATGGCTTTCTATAGTCAATTGATTGGATTAAAATCCAGTTTTTCAGCATTACTTCTTCTACCAGCTACTTGACCTTTTCTTCCTTCTAGCTTCTTTCTTTGAGCCACATTCAAGCAGCAGAAGAACTTTCATGCTCTTGGGGAAGGGTTTTTTTCACTTCTGAGGGCCAAATTTTATTTTATTTTTTATTTTGTGGCTAGACTTCTATGCTGTCCATTCCAGGCAACTCTAGGTGACTCCAAGACCATTCCCAGCAACACCGACAAGACATGTCACTAAAATATACACTGAGGACAAATCCCACTTCCTACTAGCACTATTGTTATCTAGTTTGGGTAATGAAATATCTACAAGAAAAACAAGCTCAGAGAGCTCCAAGGACCCCTTCTTTCAATCCTGAGCTACAAATACTCTCCTTTATTAAAGAGGGTAACAAAAGTCATGATCGTGACTGTAAGCAAGTGATCAAAGTCCCACCTGTTTATATCTCCATTGTGATATACATAAAGGGGCAGTCTTTAATTGCATGTTTGTGACCACTATCTTGCCTTTTTTGATCTCCATATGGATACCTCTGCTCCCCATGCTGGAAAAGATAAGAAGGCCTTCTCTGATTTCCTATAATAGTCAATTAAAGAACTTGGTTAGTTTATTGGTTTCTTCCAAAGAATCGAAGAACTTTTTCTGACAGATAGGGTTATAATTTGGACTACCGAGTTATGAAATCCTAACTTGTATCCACCACTAGGTAGTTACTATCATGGAAAATTCACCCTCCTCATGTTATCAAGATGCATTCATCCTTCCCTACAAACTGATTAGAAGCAGTGAGGACGGGGCTCTTTCCAACAACCAAGTAGAAACTTCAAGATGATGAAGCCTGGATTAACTGTATATTTTAGAAGTTCTGTGGATAATAATAATAATAATAATAATAATAATAATAATAATAATAATAATAATAATAATAATAATAAAAAAAAAAAAACCTGGTGGGATCATAAAATAGAGAAAGTCATAGAAAATGATAAAATTAAACTGCTCTGGGACTTCAGAATTCAAACAGACAAGCACCTGCAACATAACACCCCAGACTTAACAATTGTCGATAAGAAAGACAAAAAAGTCTGGATAGTGGACGTGGCAGTGCCTGAGACAGCAGAATAGGTGAGAAACAACTGGAGAAGATAACAAAATACAAAGACCTACAAATAGAAATAGAAAGACTGTGGCAAAGGCAAGCAAGGGCAGTACCAATAGTAATAGGCGCCTTGGGTGCAATCCCAAAACAACTGGAGCACCACTTGAACACCATTGGCATTGACAAATTCGCTATTAGTCAATTGCAAAAGGCGGCCTTACTAGGAACTGCTTCCATCCTGCGACGATATCTGTAATACCATCAAACATCCACATCTGCCTATCCCAGGTCCTTAGTAAGGACTCGATAGGTAGACAAAATGCCAAATCCAGTCTGAACATCTGGCTGACTGTGCGATGGTCCATAATAATAATAATAATACCCAAACCAGCAGTCCAAATATCAGCTTCTTGGTGAAGCTGTTTCCATTAGCATTATGAGCTACTGTATTTGAATGTTTGATCGTGCTGCAACCTGTCACAACTTTGACGCTTTATTCTTCCTATTATGGGTGATTGGTGTACATCTGTCTGGTGGCTTCATCATGTGGATTATTCCACTTTGTTATGATTCCAGACACATGCAGATGAATTGCCATTACTCATTCCAACTCCGTTACCCTACCGCTGCTGCGCGAGCTGCACTGGTTACCAGTGGTCTTCCAGGTGCGCTTTAAGGTGTTAGTTACCACCTTTAAAGCGATCCATGGCATCGGACCTGGCTACCTCCGAGACCGCCTTCTGCCACAGATTCCCTCCCATAGACCGGTACGCTCCCACAGAGCGGGCCTCCTCAGGGTGCCGTCGGCCAAGCAATGTCGGNGATGATTTTAACAGCAATTTTAATTGGAAACACAGCCGTCAATATTTGGTTTTTAATTCGGTTTTTATTGGGGTTTATATTTTTGTGTTTTTGTATTTTTGTATTTGTGTATAGTATCTGTTTTTAAATATGCTGTGAACCGCCCTGAGTCCTATGGGAGAAGGGCGGTATATAAATTAAATTATTATTATTATTATTACCCTTCCTATTTTGCTGTTTTCTTTAAAAAGAAAATAATGAGGGAACATGCTAAAGCATAATCAGCTCCAAATACTAATCATATATTAATCTCAAAAGATCTTCTCTTTCAGAAATGATATTTAACTCCTAGGAGTAGCAGGATATCTGAAGTAGAGACCAGGAGTGCGAGTTATAGATGCATATTTGACAAGGTGGGGGCTGCTTCTATTGTAATACAGAGGAAAATGTAAGCTGAGTCTGTTTGTGATTTATATCTGATTACTCAGAATTAGTTCCCCCATACCTTAGATAGCAGGTGCTGTTGGTGAAGTTTAGAAAGCACCTGTTTCTAGGTGTGGCAACTTTCCTCTGCAAGACAACGTAATTCCAAGCAATCTGTCCTGCAAGTTCTCAGCTAGATCAGTATTGAAGTGAGCTTCACAAGCTAATCTGAAGAAATATGGATATTTTATGATCGCTGATCAAAACAAACTTGCTAGCGAACAATAACATTTGCTATACACATCAAGAAAGTTCTATAACTCTTTACATAAAAGTATTGTGCTAGACCAGTGATGGCGAACCTTTTAGAGACCGAGTGCCCAAACTGCAACCCAAAACCCACTTATGCATCGTCAGGTGCTGGATGGGTGTGGCCCATTGGGTGGGTGTGGCCAATTGAGTGTGTCCCATTGGGTGGGCGTGGCTGCAGTGGTAACAGCAGACTGGGTGGGAATAAAAAGTTTGATCAATCAATTCCAACTTTGCAAGATCTTTTTTTCCCCGCGAGAAGTTGAAATTGACTGATTGATTGAACTTTTTTTTTTTTGCACACGGCGGTGGAGGCCTAAAGCGAAAAGGTTTTTATAAAACCCAGCTGAAGGCCTAGGACTGGGGCGACGGCGCGCATGCCCACAGAGAGGGCTCTGAGTGCCGCCTCTGGCACCCGTGCCATAGGTTCGCCACCACTGTGCTAGACAGTTGAGTGTTTAAGGAAAAGCAAGTGCAAAAATTTAGGCAACTGCTCTGGAAATACCTGGAAAGTATTTTTCTCCCCTAAGATGGAACAACAGTGGCCAAGAGAGGCGTTATTAACTAATATGCCACTTTGTGTAGAACGATCAGCACAAAATCACATGAGGTATGTTTTCACGTTTTTCCAGAAAACAATGGCAAAATCTTTCTCATGCAGGAACTTCAAACAGTAAGGAGGGCAACATCTTATAGCAGGTAAGTGTTCTTGGTCTTCTATAAATGGATGGAGAATATTTGCTAAATGGAAGAATGGCTTCCCAAATAGAGCCATACATTCATGGGTGATGTTTTACTTGGGTCCTTCTGAATATCTACATTTAGGATCTTCGTTTCAGACCAGGTATTCTCAGTTTCAGGTGGAGTAGTAGGTTGATGGCCCATGGTGTTGTAGATATATAAGGAGGTTATTCTTCCATAATATAAAATTAACACAGAAGAATCAGCAAATTACCAAAACTAGTAACTTAAGCCAGCATCTCAGGTAGCAAAGCCACAGATTGCTACAGCAACAAGGCCAAATTTTGCTCTTAGCTATGAATTCCATACAAGTGGAGCACTCATAGCAAAACTCTCAGAAATTTAGGTTGTACTGCCTTATTTGGAGTTAAGTCTTGATAGTAGTGTGCCATTAAACAACCTTGGCTTTGTAGCAACTGGAAAGAGTTTATTGCGTTATGTTTGGCCTCCCATTGCTGATGGTTCTAAACTGCTGATGGTTAGAAATGTATGCCCAAGAATTTAAAAACCTTGATTTAATTGGTGCTACAGGTATAAATTTAAGAGTGGTGATGAAAATCACACTTTTTAGAGAAGATGATGAATAACTGCACTAAGGTGGAAGGGTACAAAGTCTCCATCAAAGGCTCCCTTGAGTGGTGGAAAGAGAATGTGATGATGGAGGTTGGACCAGTTCTGACACTAGTAAACTTACTGGAGCATCATGGCCTCCATATTATTCTCACACTGTTTTCAGACGTTTGTAGCACCTGCAGAGAGCCAATTTCCATTCAAAATGTGCATCTTTGGCCCAATAGATGAATAGAAATGGCTCTGCCAATCAGGGTTGAATTATTTTCAAAGCCCATCTGTTTTGACAGAAACATATGTTATTTGCCTAAAAATGGTTCCTTTTAAAGAAGATTCATGGCTGGGGTAAGGAAAAGTATGACCTGGTACAATTGTATCAAGCTATATAATCAACTGATAATCAGGGGAATCAAAGAGAATCCCTTGATCTATCAAAAGGATTCTCTTCTGGTCAGCCATTAAAGCTTTGAGCCTGTAAATTAACTGTTTTCTTTCAATAAAGCAATTTCTTTACTTTATGGGTTACTGTTTGCAAGCTAATTTCCTCCATGTCGTCAAAATGCAATTTATGACACTTCTGTTAATCATCCCTATATATTTTTATGTTTGTTAGGGTTTTTTTTGTAAATTCCTGAATTGAGACATTCAGTAATATTTCTTTTGCTCCCCTCTGGATCTCTGAGCTAGCATGGCACAGATTATATCTGCAGTTTTAACTGCACCAACCTAAATTAAATTTTGCACATTAATAAGCAGAACAGAATATTGTTATCCTGCAGATTGCCCACTTCTGGTTATATGACTCAGTTTTTGGGCTACGCCAGGGAAAACCTAGCATAATAGGGAAAAGTAGAGAAATTCTCTATTGTATGATAGGGAAAATTGCATCGTAGGAAAAATTACTGCAATTTATGCATTAAAGAAACATGGATGGGAAACTGACTGCATTTTACTGGTCTCTCTCTGAAGACTATCAGCTCTCTTTACAAGACCTACAGGTAATCCTCAATTTACAAAACCATTCATTTAATGATTGTTTGAGATTATGACGATGCTGAAAGAAATGATTTATGACTGGTTGTTTCACTTATGACTATCACAGCATTTCCACAATCACATTATCAAAATGTAAGCACTTAGCAATGAGCATGTTTTTACAACAATTGCAGCATCCGAGAGTCAGGCGATTGCCATTTGTGATCTTCTCAGAGGGTTGCCAGCAAGCAAAGTCAATGGGGAAACCTACATTTGATTAACAACCATCTGATTTGCTTAACAACCGTGGCAGAAAAAAGGTTGTAAATGAGCATGATTCACTTTTGCACTCATGCCAGAAGCACTCAGGCGCTTCTGGGTTGAAAGGATTGGCCAGTGACAACACCGTTGCCCTGGGGACACCCAGTTGGTGGCTCCTTTCATGTTCCCAGATGAGAGCTCACCCCACCCCACAGCAGCACTTGGGTCTCAAACATGGACTTGCTAACCTCCAATCCAGAGACCTAACCATGAGAGCCATCATGTTACTCTGGCATGATTTACTTAATTACAATATAGTTAATGACTGAAGTTCTGGTCCCTATTGTCATAAGTTGAGGACTAGCTACACTTGGGTTGAGGAAACTGAGAGCAAAATCTCATTAGATTGCTTGTCTTAACAAAGCTTCTTCCTGCCCAAGGTACCTTGGTTCATACTAGCATTTTGTCTCATGAAAGGATTGGATTTTCAGTTCTTGTATCTTTATCATTACAGACTAGGAGAATTATTTAAAATATAAAAAGAAAAACCTAGGAAAGGGAGGGTGGAGAAAGTGCTTCTTAAAATTGAGAAAGGAAACTAGGAAACCAGAAAGTGGAGGAACATCTTGGAAAAAGGCCTTGATCGACAACACGGCATATTGCAGCAAACGTGGTTGGCCCATCTCGTATCTATGAGAAGTGTATGAATGAGCCTTAAAGATTAGTTTCTTTATGATAGTGATTCTCCCACTTAAAAATCAAAATCTTTTGATAGTAGGAGTTGAGAACCATAGGGAATATGATAGCGATGCAGAAAAGTTGGGATCACGATGAACAGATCAGATTTTCCCTTTCCAAATTTTTTTGGGGGAAGATAAAGCTTATGTAACAGTTTATCGTGCTAACAATAAACAGGACAAGAAGGCAGGACACGAAATAATGGACGGAAGCTTATCAAAGAGAGATTCAACCTAAAATTAAAAAGAAATTTCCTGACAGTGAGAACAATTAATCAGTGGAATGGCTTGCCTTCAGAAAGTGTGGGTGGTCCATCACGGAGGGTTTTTAAGATGAGATTGAACAGCTATTTGTCTGAATTGGTATAGGGTCTCCTGCTTGAGCAGGAGGTTGGACTAGAAGACCTCCAAGGTCCCTTCCAACTCTGTTATTCTGTTAACAGCCTCCCCAAAAGAAAATGCTAGGAAAACAGGCAGTCAGTTTTCTAATAATTCCACTACCAACTTTTGACAACATAATAGAAAGATTTGATGCAGGCATGAAAAGGAATTTCCCACAGCTGCAGGGAAGGAAGAGAACTTTTAAGTCTAAAACCAGAATCTACATCTAAATATTCAAAGAAACAGACTGCTTTTTTCATAATACATGAACAAACCCTAGCAGTATTACAGAATATCACATAATAAACCAAAAATTTAATGAACTGTTAAGCACATAGTTCTGAAACAAATTACATAATTTTAAATTTAAAATTACCCAACAGCAAGTAATTGTTATACATGTATACATACCCATCACCTAATTCCCTTTTGGGAGAAACAAGATATGCAGAGCATGAAAAAGCAATAAGGGATAGTAAACTAAAGCAATTAAAGTCATAGATAAGACAAAATAAAGGGAACAATGAAAACTAGCTTAGAACAACATGATATCTCTATAACTTTCTATCTTGCAAGGTATAGTCACCTCTGCCTTGTTCATTCACTATTTCAGATATTGCCTTTTCTTCTCTAGAGTTTCCACTCCTCTTTTTTTCAAAATTCCATCAATTTGGCTTAACCACAATCTTCTCATTTTCCCTCCCTCTTGATTCTTCCTTTGTATCTTTGAGAATTTGATCTTGTTTCATTTATTGTAGAAGATCAAACCATCTCAACCTCTTTCTTTTATATTGGTTACCTATCTTTGTCTTCAATCCACATTTTTTTACACATAACTTCATTTGTTTTTAGATTTTTGTCTTACCTTTACTACTTTATAAATAACTCAAGGTGGCGAGTATATCTAATACTCTTTCCTTCTCCTATTTTCCTCACAACAACAACCCTGTGAGGTGGGTTGGACTGAGATAGAGTGACTGGCACAAAGTCACCCAGCTGGCTTTCATGCCTAAGGCAGGACTTGAACTCATTGACTCCTGCTTTCTAGCACAGTACCTTAACCATTAGACAAAACTAGTTCTCTTTCTATGCTTTACAGTGACCTGAATATCTGGCACATCTAGTCAAGGGACTAGAACTCACAATCACCTGGTCATTGGCTCAAAGTCACCCAGCCAGCTTTAATACCTAAGGTGGGACTAGAACTCACCATCTCCTGCTTTCTAGGCCAGTACCTTAACCACTACACCAAACTCAACATACTCAACATTTCTTAAGAGCTACTTCAACCTCCTTGCAAGCCAACATACAGCTGCCATCCACCTGAATACATCCCATCCATTTGGAAGAACATGCAGTGAACTTATATCCTATCCTATCCTATCCTATCCTATCCTATCATCTGTTACCATGGTGATAAACTGGTTCATGCAGCAGTATTAAAACATTAAATAAAAACTGTTGAAAATATCCCTGCTTCCTATTTTCCTATGTTATTGTTATCATCAATAACAATATAATTTAACAACAGTAGTGGCAAAACATATCATTTTTTTTGCTTCTATGAAGCAAGCTTTGTTCCCGTTGTCAATTAGGATTTTAGGCCAGAATGAGTTGTTTTAATTTAGAAGCCAAGGCTAAAATAAATGACTAAATAACAAAATCAGAAGCAACTCAGGCATTCAAAAACAGCTAACATCTGACCTGGATTGTCTCCTTTAGCAATCAGTGTCAGGGACCTAGTGCAATTAAAACCTGGAGATGGGAACATATAAATCTGTAAGATGACTCACCACAGAGAAATTCAGCACTCCAAACATCTGAAATTGGAAAGCCCAGGCAATTTTCAGCAATCTCTCTAGACCAAGAGAAATAGGGCTGAATCCACAGCCATTTTGCTATGTGT
The DNA here is from genome assembly GCF_001527695.2 of Protobothrops mucrosquamatus. Lineage (NCBI taxonomy): Eukaryota > Metazoa > Chordata > Lepidosauria > Squamata > Viperidae > Protobothrops > Protobothrops mucrosquamatus. Next base: position 9,301 of record NW_015386558.1, on the reverse strand, counting down.
CAAAGCCAGCCTGATTTATTCTGTTATTTTTGACATGTTGAATGAGCCTGGTGAATAATCTGATATATGTCCAGATGCAATTCACAATGTCAGACCAACTGTCCACCTCAAGCAGCAGCAGAGGGATTTTTTTTTTAAAAAAAGCTAGACTCTCTTCAATCTGGTCTGTGAATGAAAACAAGTTGCATGGTTAAGATGGGTTCTCTTTCCTTTCTGAAACAAATTATGACCATACAGGTAATATTCTCCTATTTACTGATCAAAAACTAGATGGTTGAAATGTTTAGTAGGGTATTAAAATAAATCTGCCATGGATTTCTATGGTGGAAATTTGTNGCGGAAGGAAGGGAGATCAGGGATCACCCTGATCTCTGGGGGTAGTTCATTCCAGAGGGTGGGAGCTCCCACAGAGAAGGCCCTCCCCCTTGGGGTCGCCAGCCGGCACTGTCTGGCTGACGGCACCCTGAGGAGACCCACTCTGTGGGAGCGTACAGGCCGATGGGAGGTAATCTGCGGCAGGAGGCGGTCTCGAAGAAAGACCACAACAACAACAAACCTGTGAGGTAACTTGGACTGAGAGAGAGTGACTGGCCCAAGGTCACCCAGCTAGCTTTCATGGCTAAGGTCGGCCTAGAACTCAAGGCCTCCTACTTTCTAATCCAATGTCTTAACCAGTAGACCAATCTGGCTCTCTTTCCATGCTTTACAGTGAACTGAATATCAGGCCATCATACCAGGTTGTGTAAAAATATTCCTTGGGTCCCTTTGTAGGTCAGCCTTTCTTATCATCATCAGATTCCATCTAGAGCATCCTGATTCATTTCAAGATTTATAATCTTTTCTCTCCTCTATCCTAAACATCTCTAGTCCCTTTCCTTTATTTTTCAGAGTTCGCTTTAAGAATTCAGACATAGACAGTGTAGTTCTTTGTTTAAAAAACTGCAAAAGATTACCTCACAATACTATCACAACTCCTTTGAAAAACCCTTTTGATTTCAAAAGTAATTTGCCCTTGTATCTTGAAGAACAGCATCCCAGCTTTTCTGGGCATACAATGATCCACGATTTTTGGCATCTCACTTTTGGCATCTGACAATCTGAAGCAGCAAACTGCATATTGAGATTTTGAAATAAATTGTATTGGGCTTATGATGCCTGTGCAAACATATTGTGAAGAAAAAAAATGTTGTTGATAATGCAAATCTTATGTACTGCTACAGGTATATATGATCACAATGCTGGGTCTGCTGCTCTTATTGCCTCTCTCCGCCTGCTTGAAATAGTTTGACTCTGTGTGTGGTCTAGAAGTTGTTTGTTGTGGGTGGGTTGACAGATGTATTGCAAAATGCAATTATTAGATTAAAAACACTTAGCTTGTGGTTACAATAACTGTTTTGTTGTAGCACTCATAATTTCTTCAAGAAGCCCCATTCTTTTCATGGTTATTAGAGGTTGGTGTTCATTTCTCTTCCAAGCATTTCATGCCCATTGTTATTTTAAAGATGATAAATTAATTTGTCATTGATAAGCATTGATTGGATGGGAGATTCCATTAGCAAACATATCACATCTGGCAAGGGAATGAAACCACAGATTTCAATTTTATTTTGATTACAGTGCTTCGTGTTTCATTTTTCTTCTTCTCCAAAGCCCAGAGAAGGTAGATTGGTTGGAACTGGTTTGCTTATTTTGTTTTAGAGAAATCTTTGCTTCTGGGATATGATTTTTAAAAATCAAGTTTTGTGGGATTTAAAAGTCAAACTGCTTTTTCCAGCTATTCTTTGTGATCTGAATAATTGAGTTTGCAAAAACAAATAGACTTGCAGATGAAGAATCTCTGCAGTTGATGAGCATAAGCTAGTTGTGTACGTGTGTATGCATGTATAATGACATTTTCACATCATACTAAATTTTTTGAACTCATATATGCATGGGGGAGGGGGGAAATCTTCCACTACCTTCCTTGCCAAAACTTTGCTTAGTGTCACAGGAGGAATCCTTACCACCACACTTGTGATAGTCAAATTCTGAAGCTGAATGGCTTTTTATAGTCAATTGATTGGATTAAAATCCAGTTTTTCAGCATTATTTCTTCTACCAGCTACTTGACCTTTTCTTCCTTCTAGCTTCTTTCTTTGAGCCACATTCAAGCAGCAGAAGAACTTTCATGCTCTTGGGGAAGATTTTTTTTTTCCACTTCTGAGGGCCAGATTTTATTTTATTTTTTATTTTGTGGCTAGACTTCTATGCTGTCCATTCCAGGCAACTCTAGGTGACTTACAGTCAACTCCAAGACCATTTCCACCAACACCGACTTAATAATAATAATAATAATAATAATAATAATAATAATAATAATAATAATAATAATAATAATAATAATAATAATAATAATAATAATAATAAAGTTGGAAGGTACCTTGGAGGTCATCTAGTCCAACCCCCTGCTCAGGCAGGAAACCCTATACCATTTCAGACAAAAGGCTGTCCAGTCTCTTCTTAAAAACTTCCAGTGTTGGAGCATTGACAAAATGCCAAATCCAGTCTGAACATCTGGCTGACTGTGCGATGGTCCATAATAATAATAATACCCAAACCAGCAGTCCAAATATCAGCTTCTTGGTGAAGCTGTTTCCATTAGCATTATGAGCTACTGTATTTGAATGTTTGATCGTGCTGCAACCTGTCACAACTTTGATGCTTTATTCTTCCTATTATGGGTGATTGGTGTACATCTGTCTGGTGGCTTCATCATGTGGATTATTCCACTTTGTTATGATTCCAGACACATGCAGATGAATTGCCATTACTCATTCCAACTCCGTTACCCTACCCTTCCTATTTTGCTGTTTTCTTTAAAAAGAAAATAATGAGGGAACACGCTAAAGCATAATCAGCTCCAAATACTAATCATATATTAATCCCAAAAGATCTTCTCTTTCAGAAATGATATTTAACTCCTAGGAGTAGCAGGATATCTGAAGTAGAGACCAGGAGTGCGAGTTATAGACGCATATTTGACAAGGTGGGGGCTGCTTCTATTGTAATACAGAGGAAAATGTAAGCTGAGTCTGTTTGTGATTTATATCTGATTATTCAGAATTAGTTCCACCATACCTTAGATAGCAGGTGCTGTTGATGAAGTTTAGAAAGCACCTGTTTCTAGGTGTGGCAACTTTCCTCTGCAAGACAACGTAAGTCCAAGCAATCTGTCCTGCAAGTTCTCAGCTAGATCAGTATTGAAGTGAGCTTCACAAGCTAATCTGAAGAAATATGGATATTTTATGATCGCTGATCAAAACAAACTTGCTAGCGAACAATAACATTTGCTATACACATCAAGAAAGTTCTATAACTCTTTACATAAAAGTATTGTGCTAGACCAGTGATGGCGAACCTTTTAGAGACCGAGTGCCCAAACTGCAACCCAAAACCCACTTATGCATCGTCAGGTGCCGGGTGGGTGTGGCCCATTGGGTGGGTATGGCCAATTGAGTGTGTCCCATTGGGTGGGCGTGGCTGTGGTGGTAACAGCAGACTGGGTGGGAATAAAAAGTTTGATCAATCAATTCCAACTTTGCAAGATCTTTTTTTCCCCGCGAGAAGTTGAAATTGACTGATTGATTGAACTTTTTTTTTTTTGCACACGGCGGCGGAGGCCTAAAGCAAAAAGGGTTTTATAAAACCCAGCTGAAGGCCTAGGACTGGGGCGACGGCGCGCGTGCCCACAGAGAGGGCTCTGAGTGCCGCCTCTGGCACCCGTGCCATAGGTTCGCCACCACTGTGCTAGACAGTTGAGTGTTTAAGGAAAAGCAAGTGCAAAAATTTAGGCAACTGCTCTGGAAATACCTGGAAAGTATTTTTCTCCCCTAAGATGGAACAACAGTGGACAAGAGAGGTGTTCTTAACTAACATGCCACTTTGTGTAGAACGATCAGCACAAAATCACATGAAGTATGTTTTCATGTTTTTCCAGAAAACAATGGCAAAATCTTTCTCATGCAGGAACTTCAAACCGTAAGGAGGGTTTCATTTTATAGCAGGTAAGTGTTCTTGGTCTTTTATAAATGGATGGAGAATATTTGCTAAATGTTATAACATGGAAGAATGGCTTCCCAAATAGACCGATACATTCATGGGTGATGTTTTACTTGGGTCCTTCTGAATATCTACATTTAGGATCTTCGTTTCAGACCAGGGATTCTCAGGTTCAGGTGGAGTAGTAGGTTGATGGCCCATGCTGTTGTAGATATATAAGGAGGTTATTCTTCCATAATATAAAATTACCACAGAAGAATCAGCAAATTAGCAAAACTAGTAACTTAAGCCAGCATCTCAGGTAGCAAAGCCACAGATTGCTACAGCAACAAGGCCAGATTTTGCTCTTAGCTATGAATTTCATACAAGTGGAGCACTCATAGCAAAACTCTCAGAAATTTAGGTTGTACTGCCTTATTTGGAGTTAAGTCTTGATAGTAGTGTGCCATTAAACAACCTTGGCTTTGTAGCAACTGGAAAGAGTTTATTGCGTTATGTTTGGCCTCCCATTGCTGATGGTTCTAAACTGCTGATGGTTAGAAATGTATGCCCAAGAATTTAAAAACCTTGATTTAATTGGTGCTACAGGTATAAATTTAAGAGTGGTGATGAAAATCACACATTTTAGAGAAGATGATGAATAACTGCACTAAGGTGGAAGGGTACAAAGTCTCCATCAAAGGCTTCCTTGAGTGGTGGAAAGAGAATATGATGATGGAGGTTGGACCAGTTCTGACACTAGTAAACTTACTGGAGCATCATGGCCTCCATATTATTCTCACACTGTTTTCAGACATTTGTAGCACCTGCAGAGAGCCAATTTCCATTCAAAATGTGCATCTTTGGCCCAATAGATGAATAGAAATGGCTCTGCCAATCAGGGTTGAATTATTTTCAAAGCCCATCTGTTTTGACAGAAACATGTGTTATTTGCCTAAAAATGGTTCCTTTTAAAGAAGATTCATGGCTGGAGTAAGGAAAAGTATGACCTGGTACAATTGTATCAAGCTACATAATCAACTGATAGTCAGGGGAATCAAAGAGAATCCCTTGATCTATCAAAAGGATTCCCTTCTGGTCAGTCATTAAAGCTTTGAGCCTGTAAATTAACTATTTTCTTTCAATAAAGCAATTTCTGTACTTTATGGGTTACTTTTTGCAAGCTAATTTCCTCCGTCATCAAAATGCAATTTATGACACCTTTGTTAATCATCCCTATATATTTTTATGCTTGTTAGGTTGTTTTTTTTTGTAAATTCCTGAATTGAGACATTCAGTAATATTTCTTTTGCTCCCCTCTGGATCTCTGAGCTAGCATGGCACAGATTATATCTGCAGTTTTAACTGCACCAACCTAAATTAAATTTTGCACATTAATAAGCAGAACAGAATATTGTTATCCTGCAGATTGCCCACTTCTGGTTATATGACTCAGTTTTTGGGCTACGCCAGGGAAAACCTAGCATAATAGGGAAAAGTAGAGAAATCTCTATTGTATGATAGGGAAAATTGCATCATAGGAAAAATTACTGCAATTTATGCATTAAAAAAACATGGATGGGAAACTGACTCCATCTTACTGGTCTCTTGTCACCAGTCTGAAGACTATCAGCTCTCTTTACAAGACCTACGGGTAATCCTCAATTTACAACCATTCATTTAATGATTGTTTGAGATTATGACAATGCTGAAAGAAATGATTTATGACTGGTTGTTTCACTTATGACTATCACAGCATTTCCACAATCACATTATCAAAATGTAAGCACTTAGCAATGAGCATGTTTTTACAACAATTGCAGCATCTGAGAGTCAGGCGATTGCCATTTGTGATCTTCTCAGAGAGTTTCCAGCAAGCAAAGTCAATGGGGAAACCTACATTTGATTAACAACCATCTGATTTGCTTAACAACCGTGGCAGAAAAAAGGTTGTAAATGAGCATGATTCACTTTTGCACTCATGCCAGAAGCACTGAGGCACTTCTGGGTTGAAAGGATTGGCCAGTGACAACACCGTTGCCCTGGGGACACCCAGTTGGTGGCTCCTTTTATGTTCCCAGATGAGAGCTCACCCCACCCCACAGCAGCACTTGGGTCTCAAACATGGACTTGCTAACCTCCAATCCAGAGATCTAACCACGAGAGCCATCATGTTACTCTGGCATGATTTACTTAATGACAATATAGTTAATGACCGAAGTTCTGGTCCCTATTGTCATAAGTTGAGGACTAGCTACACTTGGGTTGAGGAAACTGAGAGCAAAATCTCATTAGATTGCTTGTCTTAACAAAGCTTCTTCCTGCCCAAGGTCCCTTGGTTCATACTAGCATTTTGTCTCATGAAAGGATTGGATTTCAGTTCTTGTATCTTTATCATTACGGACTAGGAGAATTATTTAAAATATAAAAAGAAAAACCTAGGAAAAGGGGGGGGTGGAGAAAGTGCTTCTTAAATTTGAGAAAGGAAACTAGGAAACCAGAAAGTGGCTATATAAGAGGAACATCTTGGAAAAAGGCCTTGATCAACAACACGGCATATTGCAGCAAACATGGTTGGCCCGTATCTATGAGAAGTATATGAATGAGCCCTAAAGATTAGTTTCTTTATGATAGTGATTCTCCCACTTAAGAATCAAAATCTTTTGATAGTAGGAGTTGAGAACCATAGGGAATATGATAGCGATGCAGAAAAGTTGGGATCACGATGAACAGATCAGATTTTCCCTTTCCAAATTTTTTTGGGGGAAGATAAAGCTTATGTAACAGTTTATCATGCTAACAATAAACAGGACAAGAAGGCAGGACATGAAATAATGGACGGAAGCTTATCAAAGAGAGATTCAACCTAAAATTAAAAAGAAATTTCCTGACAGTGAGAACAATTAATCAGTGGAATGGCTTGCCTTCAGAAAGTGTGGGTGGTCCATCACGGAGGGTTTTTAAGATGAGATTGAACAGCTATTTGTCTGAATTGGTATAGGGTTGGAGGTTGGACTAGAAGACCTCCAAGGTCCCTTCCAACTCTGTTATTCTGTTAACAGCCTCCCCAAAAGAAAATGCTAGGAAAACATGCAGTCAGTTTTCTAATAATTCCACTACCAACTTTTGACAACATAATAGAAAGATTTTATGCAGGCATGAAAAGGAATTTCCCACAGCTGCAGGGAAGGAAGAGAACTTTTAAGTCTAAAACCAGAATCTACATCTAAATATTCAAAGAAACAGACTGCTTTTTTCATAATACATGAACAATCCCTAGCAGTATTACAGAATATCACATAATAAACCAAAAATTTAATGAACTGTTCAGCACATAGTTCTGAAACAAATTACATAATTTTAAATTTAAAATTACCCAACAGCAAGTAATTGTTATACATGTATACATACCCATCACCTAATTCCCTTTTGGGAGAAACAAGATATGCAGAGCATGAAAAAGCAATAAGGGATAGTAAACTAAAGCAATTAAAGTCATAGATAAGACAAAATAAAGGGAACAATGAAAACTAGCTTAGAACAACATGACATCTCTATAACTTTCTATCTTGCAAGGTATAGTCACCTCTGCCTTGTTCATTCACTGTTTCAGATATTGCCTTTTCTTCTCTAGAGTTTCCACTCTTCTTTTTTTCAAGATTCCATCAATTTGGCTTAACCACAATCTTCTCATTTTCCCTCCCTCTTGATTCTTCCTTTGTATCTTTGAGAATTTGATCTTGTTTCATTTATTGTAGAAGATCAAACCATCTCAACCTCTTTCTTTTATATTGGTTACCTATCTTTGTCTTCAATCCACATTTTTTTACACATAACTTCATTTGTTTTTAGATTTTTGTCTCACCTTTATTACTTTATAAATAACTCAAGGTGGTGAGTATATCTAATACTCTTTCCTTCTCCTATTTTCCTCACAACAACAACCCTGTGAGGTGGGTTGGACTGAGATAGAGTGACTGGCTCAAAGTCACCCAGCTGGCTTTCATGCCTAAGGCAGGACTTGAACTCATTGACTCCTGCTTTCTAGCACAGTACCTTAACCATTAGACAAAACTAGTTTTCTTTCTATGCTTTACAGTGACCTGAATATCTGGCACATCTAGTCAAGGGACTAGAACTCACAATCACCTGGTCATTGGCTCAAAGTCACCCAGCCAGCTTTAATACCTAAGGTGGGACTAGAACTCACCATCTCCTGCTTTCTAGGCCAGTACCTTAACCACTACACCAAACTCAACATACTCAACATTTCTTAAGAGCTACTTCAACCTCCTTGCAAGCCAACATACAGCTGCCATCCACCTGAATACATCCCATTCATTTGGAAGAACATGCAGCAAACTTATATCCTATCCTATCCTATCCTATCCTATCCTATCCTATCCTATCCTATCCTATCCTATCCTATCCTATCCTATCATCTGTTACCATGGTGATAAACTGGTTCATGCAGCAGTATTAAAACATTAAATAAAAACTGTTGAAAATATCCCTGCTTCCTATTTTCCTATGTTATTGTTATCATCAATAACAATATAATTTAACAACAGTAGTGGCAAAACATATCATTTTTTTGCTTCTATGAAGCAAGCTTTGTTCCCATTGTCAATTAGGATTTTAGGCCAGAATGAGTTGTTTTAATTTAGAAGTCAAGGCTAAAATAAATGACTAAATAACAAAATCAGAAGCAACTCAGGCATTCAAAAACAGCTAACATCTGACCTGGATTGTCTCCTTTAGCAATCAGTGTCAGGGACCTAGTGCAATTAAAACCTGGAGATGGGAACATATAAATCTGTAAGATGACTCACCACAGAGAAATTCAGCACTCCAACATCTGAAATTGGAAAGCCCAGGCAATTTTCAGCAATCTCTCTAGACCAAGAGAAATAGGGCTGAATCCACAGCCATTTTGCTATGTGTCAAAGCCAGCCTGATTTATTCTGTTATTTTTGACATGTTGAATGAGCCTGGTGAATAATCTGATATATGTCCAGATGCACTTCACAATGTCAGACCAACTGTCCACCTCAAGCAGCAGCAGAGGGATATTTTTTTTTTTAAAAAAAAAGCTAGACTCTCTTCAATCTGGTCTGTGAATGAAAACAAGTTGCATGGTTAAGATGGGTTCTCTTTCCTTTCTGAAACAAATTATGACCATACAGGTAATATTCTCCTATTTACTGATCAAAAACTAGATGGTTGAAATGTTTAGTAGGGTATTAAAATAAATCTGCCATGGATTTCTATGGTGGAAATTTGT
>NW_015386557.1:436873-447247 GCF_001527695.2 Protobothrops mucrosquamatus | reverse complement strand
AAGTGTTAGTTTCTTTTTAAGGGGTTTGTGTGTGCCTATTCTTAAAATGTTCCGGCGTGTTGCACAGAACCCCACCCTGTTTTGGCTGGGCACCCTGGTACCTTTCAGATTCAATTCTTCCTTCGGTTGTACCTTCTGTCGACCCAGGCAGACCGCAGCGATGTGGCCCTTCTTCCCGCACGCTCGGCAAATGGCGGAATGGAACCGGCATTAGGCTCGCTTGTGGCAACCACCGCATCCACAGCAACGGAGCTCAGCTGGGCCCTTGACCTGACGATCCTTGGACTTCCTTCCAGCAGCTTGGTAAAGCTTATCCACCTCTTCTTCAGGATCTTCGTCCGACTCCTCGCGCACGTCTTCCTTGTGAATAGTGGCGGTCTCAGGAGTGTTTCTCTTGGGCCGCATGTTCTTGACCGCCCCGCCGGCAGCTTCTTCAGCCGAAACCTCTCGCAGAGCATCTTGGAAGGAAACATCTTCCCTGGCGAACAGTCTCTGCTGCAATTCTGTGTTTCTCAGCCCGCATACAAAACGATCGCGAAGTCTCTCTTCTAAGTCCTTGAAGTCGCACGGTTTAGCTGCTCTTCTCAAGGCCGCAACGTAGTCTTTTGCTGATTCTCCGACTGCCTGATCTCTCTGTTGAAATGTGTGCCTCCAAGCCATGACTGATTGCTTGGGCTGGAAATGTTCCTTTAAGGTTTTCTTGAGGTCAGAGTACAACACCGTTTCCAGCGAGACTGGGGAGATTAAACTCTCGGCGATCTCAAAGGCGTCTTGCCCACAAACGCACAACAATGTGGCAGCCTTTAAGCCTTCCTCTCGAATCTGGTTGATGCGAAAATACGTCTCGACTCTTGCCACGTAGGATTCCCACCTCTCGGGGTGAGAGACGTCGAAAGCCTCTAATTGCCCAACCTTTTCCATGATCGATGATCAAGATTCCTTCTTCTTCGGTCGCACGCACCCTCCAGCGATTTCGTAGTGGCAGGATAACGCTGACTTCCACGCCGTTTCTTTCCCGGACTTCTTTGGGTGAGTCTTCTAGCTTTTCTTAGCTGTTGAGACTGAATCCCACCTTCGTCGCCAGTGTTAAGTCCTGGGAATAATGGCGCTTGAGACGGAACATCTCCATCAAGTCTTTATTGTTTGCTCCATTCTACGAACAACCAGAGCAGAGGCACGCAGGCCTCTATTTATACCCTCTGATCCCCGGGCAAGTTCAACCAATCATGAGGCGGGCTTTTCCCACCTTGCGCATGCGCACAAGGCCGGCGCNGCTCAGTCTGGTCCCGGGCAGCTTCTGCAAATGCCCGGGACTCTTGCAACGTCCCGAGCCTGCATCTTGCAGGCTCAGGACACAACAGTATGTATCGATAATTTGGTCAAGAACTAGAATAGAATAGAGCTGGAAGGGACCTTGGAGGTCTTCTAGTCCAGCCCCCTGCTCAAGGAGGAGAACCTATACCATTTCAGACAAGTGATTGTCTAGTCTCTTCTTAAAAACCTCCAGTGATGGAGCACCCACAATTTCTGGAGGCAAGCTGTTCCACTGGTTAATTGTCCTCACTGTTAGGAAGTTTCTCCTTAATTCCAGGTTGCTTCTCTCTTTGGTCAATTTCCAACCATTGTTTCTTGTCATGCCCTCTGGTGCTTTGGAGAATAGTTTGATGCCCTCTTCTTTGTGACAACCACTCAACTACTGCTATTATGTCACCTGTTTCTTCTTTTCTTTAGAGTAGCCAAACCCAAGTCCTGCAGCCGTTCTTTATATGTTTTAGTCTCCAGGCCTTTGATCATATTAGTTGCTCTTCTCTGAACTTTTTCCAAGGTCTCAACATCTTTTTTAGCATGTTGACCAAAACTGGTTGAAGTATTCCAGGTGTGGTCTTACTAGGGTTTTATAAAGCGGTACTAATACTTTGCACAATCTTGATTCTATGCCTCTGTTTATGCAATCCAGGATTGTATTAGCTTTTTTGATGGCAGCTGCACACTGCTGGCTCATAGTCAAGTGATCTTGTACAATGTATAATGTACAATAATGTACAATGATACTGTATCTTCCTTTTTACTTTAACCACTTCAGTATGTTACTATATCAGTGATGGCGAACCTTTTAGAGACTGAGTGCCCAAAACCCGCCCCCTCCGCCCCCGCCCCCCCTCCTGCCCTGCCCTGCCTGCTCTGCCCTGCCCTGCCTGCTCCGCCCCGCCCCGCCCACAGGGCCACGCACCACATCCATGGACCACCGCTGCAGATTGCCCAGGCAGCCATGCAGTGCCATGGCAGCCACGCCCTCTGCCCACACCCATCAGCATCATTTGCACACTATGGGGTGCGAGGGCGGAGTTTTGTCCTGTTGCCCGGCTATGTACTTGGCTGTGCTGCTCTGTGCGGGCCGCACCTGGGGGTGACTCTCCTCCAGGAGGGCTGCTGGTGAGGAGGGGGCCATGGGGGGAGGCGGGGCTGGGGTGAGGGCACATGTGCCCATAGAGAGGGCTCCGAGTGCCACCTCTGGCACGCGTGGCATAGGTTTGCTACCACTGTACTATATCATTCAGTTGCAGCTATTTTATTCCAAGTAAATCTGATTTTTCTCTAGATTAGTTTTCTGATTTTCAAGATTGCTGTAGATATTTTATACTCACAGTTTCACTTTGCTTCAGAAAGCAACAAAAGGAGATTGGCTCGGGCAGCATAAATGAATGTAGGAAAAAGTCACCCTGAAGAATGTTTCTTAAACGATGTCCTCAAAAGGTATGCCTTTGGCCAGTGATTGGTCTTTGGAGGTATGAAGAACACAAAAAGTCTGCTATTTTCAAATATAAAATGGGTAAAGGTAAAAATTTAGAGGGGTGAAATATACATCATCTCACACTTGAAATGCCATGTTACTGTAGGAGATGACCAGGCCACACCTGAGGGAGAGATCAAATGGGTCATCAGTCTTGAGTCCCTTCATGCTCACAAAAGATCTAAATCCAACCCTCTGTGAATTCCATTGACTCTTCTCTACCGCCAATTTGCTCTGACCTTTAGTAGTTCAAATTCTTGTACATAGCTTAAACTCGAAATAAACCCTTATATTAATTTTAACTGCCTGGGTTTCCTGATTTCTGCGCTTGACAGTTACAAACTAGAAACAGCTGTAAAGAAGAATATTTGTAACTCAGATTTAAAATGAGAGTTTCTTGGTGTTCTCCTGGCTTGTTTTTTGCAGACATTTCATTACCCAAACTAGGCAACATCATCAGTGCTAGCGATTATCCTGACTTTTCCTTTCCTTTCCTCCAGTCCTTCAGAAAGGGGCACAGCCTTGTTGTAGAAAGTCTTGAAACTTCAGCATCATTTTTTTTTTTTGCTTCACAACTTGACCTTTCCTTTCCTTTTGCCTAGTAACAATGCCATTGTAAAACAATTTTGGCTAATGTGTTGATGTCACAGTAACTTGGCAGAACAAAATCAACTCCACAACAAATGATTCCCAAACTATAGCCCATCAGGATTGCAAACAGATATTTCAAGCAACATTTCCCCTAAACTTCTATTTGCACAAAATATCACCTCTCTCCCTGAAACATTTATGGCAGTTCTGGCCCTTAAAACATGTTTTTTTAAAAATTGCTATCCAAATGTATCTTGGCACCAGCTGAGATGTGTACCAAAAAGCAAAAATGGCAACTATGATTATGCAATTGAAGCCCACCTATTTTAAAAGTGTATTGTGCATATAATGCATATAAAAAGAGGGCAAGGATTGGATCATGCAGTCATGGCTACCCCCTTGACTTTACCACCCCCTTACCCCTGTAATACAGGTAGTCCTCAACTTACGACCACAACTGAGCCCAAAATTTCTGTTGCTAAATGAGAAATTTGTTAAATGAGTTTTGACCCATTTTACGATCTTTCTTGCCACGGTTGCTAAGTGAATCACTGCAGTTGTTAAATTAGTAACACAGTTGTTTCCTCATGGACTTTGCTTATCATAAGGTTATAAGAGGTGATCACATGACCCCGGGACACTGCAACCGTCATAAATACGAGTCAGTTGCTAAGTGTCTGAATTTTGATCATGTGACTATGGGGATATACTGCAATGGTTGTGTGAAAAATGGTCATAAGTCACTTTTTTCAGTACCATTATAACTTTGAACGGTTACTAAATGAACTGTTATAAGTCGAGGAGTACCTGCACTATCACTCAGTGGTGTTGCAACTGCATATCAGAAGTGGTTACATTGAATAGTTGTTGCTCATAAGTTGGCACTGGGGAAAGTGATGAAGTTCATCATAACTCCTAGATTCATGGAATTGAATCTAAAGGGTGGACAAGTTTTTTGAGATCATCAAGTTCAATTTCCTGTGCAGCAATTCAGTGTGATATCATTAATGGCAGAATACAGAGAAGAGAAACCTACTATTAGATAGTACTCTCAGCCGCGTATTGCAGTTTGCTGTCAAAAGTCCCATTGCTGTTAGCAGGTTAAAAAGTCATTATTTTTGCAACAAAAGCATGGAAGCGTCCTCTATTACAGGCAACAAATGCAAAACAGCGGCTGCAGTTATTGCTCCTAAAGAGAACTGAGAGGAGCAATGCTGTCTCTGGCATTGCGTTTCATTTTCCAGTAGCAATCGATGCAATATTTTGTGTAAATAAATAAGCAATATTTTAAGGAGCTGGAGAGGCACTGAATACAGTAGCCACATCGATTTTCCTTTGGGAAAATAAATGTTACGACACTGGAAATGTAGAGAAAACAGGAGGGAAACTCTGTATTTTAGTCTTTTGATTTTACAAAATTATTTGTAAAACAGTGACATGGTGTTTAGGAAACACTTTTTATAGAAGTGGTTGAAAAGAAATAAACCAAAGAATTTACATAATAACTGGGAAGCTTCTGATACAAAGGCTTCCCTGTTCTCTCAGCTACATTAATTCTCTCCTCTCCCAGCTGCAATAGGGAAATAATAAAATAAACTATTCAATAGGATCTGTTCCAGATATTACAAGATAATTTACATACTCGAGATGAATTATAAATGGTCATTCAGCTTGTATCTTTGCCTACACTGTATGCTTTTCATCATTGTCAAGAGTAGAAACAGTTCCAAATCAGTCTCTCCCCCCCCCGTAATCGTTTGACATCCCATTTCACTGGTTCCAGAGTTCATTGCTGTATCTGCTCTTTGTGTTTACTCACTCTACCTTCCTCCTTTTCGGCCACCGCAGTGGATCCCAAAGGGGGGGGAGCAGGACTACTGGACAGTGTAACTGAGACCTCCAGAAGTCATCTAGAAAAGCACTTAGGAATGTCAGTTTCAGTCTAGAAAAAAACCCAACAACCCAGAAGTATATTGAAAGGGCCTGGAAGTGACTGTAAACAAACTGCTTTTGGAAGGAATGGGAAGCTTTGAGATGTTTATCTGAACTGGAGGCCGGGCAGGGAGGTCGCAGACTCCTCTACCGAGCCAACGAAAGCACTAGAGACGCATGATTTCATTTTATTGTCATAACCTCTTGAACCCCTGTGGTGGAGCTTGCATTTCCGGGCTGCATTTTGGCTGAGCTTTGCTCAGCTCACAATTAACAAATTGGGACATTTGTGGGATTGAAACACCCGTAGCATGACTAAAAGCTGGCACTGCCACACAAGCAGGTAAATGGCTGCTTGAGGTAAGAGTATTTTAAGGGCCATCAGTCAAGTAATGAGCAAGACAGAAGCCAGGTGGGGTGGGGGAAGGATTCCTCAGTTACCCTTGGCTTTCCCAAGAAGATTCTCCGAATAACTCTGCTCAGTGATCTTTGGGGGAAAAATCGTACATGTGTCACAAATGTGGAGAATGTTCTTGGCCAGAAAGCACCAAATTAAAGAATGTATTGGTAGTCCTCAACTTACGACCACAATTGCTAAGCAAGGTGGTTGTTAAGTGAGTTGTGCCCAATTTTACAACCATTTTTTGCCACGGTTGTTAAGTGAATCATGCAATTGTTAAATAAATCTAGCTTCACCCTTTGACTTTGCTTGTTGGAAGCTGCCTGGGAAGATTGCAAATGGCGATCATGTGACCCTGGGATGCTGCAACCATCATAAATATATGCCGGTTTTTAAGAGCCTGAATTTTGATCATGTTATTTGTAGGGATGCTGCGACAGTTGTTGTAAGTCACCTTTTTAGTGCTGTTGTGACTTTGAATGGTCACTAAATGAATGGCTGTGAGTTCAATGATTATTTGTATGCTTCTGTAAATATTCTGAGCAATGTCCTTTCCTCAGCTAAGGATCCACAACCATGCTGAGGCTTGCTGATGTGACATAGTCCACACACCAACAAAGGATCTCATCTGAACTTGATTTAAGGAGAAACCGCAATAGGGCAGCCATTTTGGTTTCTTCAGCATTTCAAAATACGGCCTCTTTAGCTCTGTTGCAATAGATTCAACATGAAAAGTCCAAATGTATAGAAATAAGCATAATTGAATTCAGGATAATTTCTTCTGTATGACCACATAATAGGGTTTTACAGTAAACAGGGTTTAGACAGTAACTCGTCCTTGTAAAATATAGTGTCCATATTTTCTTGGAAAAAAATAAAGGACGAACCTGAAAAAGGGGCAAATCTGAAACAGGTACTTCCACCCTTAATCTGAAAGAGGTTTACAGGGTAAAAAGTTTATTTTTACTTATTTTACTTTACAATTCAAAATTCAGGTGCGAAAGCAAGAATACATTTTTATAAATGTATATACTAATAAAACATGCAAAATCAAACAGCATATGTAAATATATTTTAAAAAGACAATTCAATTTCCACACTTTGTTACATGAAGGTAAAAAGACAATATATTGAGTGGCTCCATTTGTTTGGCTCAGGTTAAATGACCAAAATAGAAGTGAGTTTTTGAAAAATAAATCTAAAGGGCAGTTTTCTGAAATAAAGGGCTATCCTTTACTGTATAATAACTAAAGGACATATGGTCACTGTACTTTTACAGTGCAGTGCTATGTTCTTGTACTATTCATGTGCCATTGGTTTTTGGGGACTAGCCAATAAAATGCTATCTTCTCTTGACTGTGTGGACTAAAACATAATAAATATGTGCAAGAAGTCAGAGGATAAATGCAATACAGACATATATTACATGGTAATGAAATCTCTGATGTCATAAATTGACATTTTCTTGCTGGTTTTTAATATAATCTTGTTTTCAGCCAATGCACAGTACTATATTAATCATTTATTTTTGTTATTTCTGATAAGGAATAAGGAGCTAATGTGTTATGTATAAGAAAATCAAACTTCACAGTAAATTCTTTCAATTGTCCTCAAAACACAGGAGTTCAAGCCTGGAAATCAAACAGAAAGAGCCTTTCAAATGTTGTGACTCAAAAAAAAAAAATCCAATTGTTTCCTTTGACCAATCTGGTGCCATCTCATAAATCTGAGCTGTCTGGGAAAAACAACTGAACCATTCAGAAAACTAGATGTCTAACTAAATGGAAGCTCTATTTACAGAAATTTACAGCAGGGACTGAAACAACAAGGAGTTTCAAATTAAAAGATCTGATTGAAAACAGACATTAATGACTAAACTTAATTACAAACTTTGAGAACATCTCAGTTAACTTCATCTTATTGGGAATGGTTTCCTTCTTTAATAAGTCTAAGAAATATTAATTATTTTACAACTCCCTTTTTGCAGCTCTAAAGTCTGTGTCTCGAATCTTGGAATCTGTTTTCCATATCAAGCCCCCAGTCTCCATCCCCCAGCATCTAAAAGAAAACAGCAAATATATGCAGAGTGATTTCCACATTAATGTTTGCAGTTTTCAAGCATTTTATTATTGGATATTTTGACATGTCAACAGAGTAGTACTGTTTTTTGTAAAGAAATATAAAAATAATGGTGTTGGCCGCAGGAACAACAGTAATATTCATTTTAGATAGTCCAATGCAACATTATTACCACTTTGTCATGTCTCTGTCTGCAGTCAGCCTGTGTGATCTTCTTGCAGCAGCTAATTGTTTCTGCAGCTTCTTTGCAGAGGTGGCATCTGCTGCAATTTCAGAATCTTCTCAATTTTGGTTTTGTATGAATTTGTTTTTAAGGCTTGGTCTTGTGTATCCAGAATTAGCCCCTCTGTCTCTTTCTTCAACTTTCCTGCTCTTAGCCATTGCCAGTTCTTGTTATCTGCTTTGCCTGCAATTTTTTTTAATGCATTGGCCATGTAATACTTTGCCTTGCCATGTCTCTTCTCTATTTGGTCTTTCTTGTAGGCCAGCTTGGTCTCTCTGGTGTTCAGTAAGCCTTCATGGTATACTAGCTTCAGTGCATCTTCTTCACTGTCCTTCAGATATTCTTCCAATGCCCTTTTTCCTTCTTCAACTATCTGGTGTACTTTCAACATTCCACACCCATCTATGTTCCTTGTTAAGTAGAGTCTGTCAACATCACTGTATGGATGAAGGTCATGATTCATTGTCATTATTTTTCTGGTCTTCGCCTCCAGGGTTTTAAATTTTGCTCATAGTGGAGTCCAGTCCACTATTCTAGCTGCATATTTAATGACTGGAATTGCTAAGATGTTAATTACCTAGATGCTATTTCCTCCATTGAGTTTGGACTTTAAAATCTTCTTCGCTCTCATGATGCATTCACTTTTAATCTTCTTCTTGACTTCAGCGTGCTTGATGTTGTCAATTTGAAGGAGGCCCAGACATTGGTAGTGATTTATAGGAGAGACACTCTTCATTTGGCTCCTCTGATGAGGCCTATTTATCTGACATCTGACATAGCTCTCATCCTCTTCAGACCACGCAAGCCCCCCAACCCATGTCAAGGTAATGTCTCATGGAGGTTATTTTTTTATTATTAAAATTTTATCCTGTCTTTTATATATTTTGGGAACTCAAGATGGCAAACATAACAAATATTCCTGCTTCCTATGTTCCCCACAACAATAACACTCTGAGGTGAATTGGGCTGAAAAAGAATGACTAACCCAAAGCCACCGAGCTGGTTTTTGTGCCTAAGTGGGAACTAGAACTCACAATCTCCTGCTTTTTGGCCAGCACCTTCATTGGCATATCATACTGGCTTGCTCTCTCACTTAAACATTGGAATTCACTAGTAGGAGATGTGTGCTGGATACCAGCTTGGCTGGCTTCAAAGAAAGATTGGATCAATTGGATCAATTCACGGAAATCATAGGGATCAGTAGCCATTAGCCTTGCTGGCAGCCTGAAGGCCATCAGCTGGGAGACTAGTGGGCCTCCCTGTGCAGTTGGTTGGCCACTGTGAGAACAGACTGCTGAACTAGATGGCCAGAGGTCCAATTCAGCAGCGCACTGCTTATCTTCTTATGGCTGCCATTTTAGTATATTTTAGGAGAGCCCATCGCTGCAACCATTTCACAAGGGTGTCCACAACATGTTCTCAAAAAATCTAAATGAGGCCGCTGTCACACAATAATTAGCAAAGTAGCCTCTGCTCTAATATGTATGAATAAAAAAAGTTACGGATTTCACATACAGGTTTGCTTGTCTCAAAATGGGTTCCGGTTTCTGGTTGAGTTTTCTGAAAACTTACTTGTTCACCACAAACAGCTTTAGTGCTTTGGTAGGAAGTCATACTTAAGGCAGCTGAAAACATTTAGAACTGGTTATGCCTCGTGGTAAGATGCAATTTAAGCATGGTTTGCTGCTGACCAAAACTGGATGGATTCAAATACTGTGCTATATGATCCAGGGACAGCCAGCCAATAAGATGTAAACTCTGCATGAATATCAGATCCATTTTTGCAGTCCCTAGCGCACTATTTTTCAGCAGTGGGATTTCATTTAAGCAACAATCAAAAGATGCAAGAGGCACTGTAGGCTGTGAGTTTATTTTTTTATTTTTGTTTGTTTTAAGTTGAGCTCAGCTTCTGGGGCATTTGTAAACATGACCATGTTATTTTTTTGCCAACTAATGGAAAAGTGGTTTGTTTATTTTTTCCCAAGATATTTTCAACTTCTTAGCCTACCTTCAATGCTGGGGTTTTGGTGGTCTCCCAAGTATTAATTGAGATGACCCTCTGCTTAGCTTTTTGAGATTTGATATGTGTATCATTCAGGAAGCTGAATCCTAAGTTGAATTCTGGGTTTGATGGACTCTATTCACACATTGCATTAAAATCCCGCCATGATTTGGAGTTGTATTCCAGGAGGGAATTGCTAGCCCTGCGCGACTCCCCCATCGCGCAGGCATGGCCCAACACGATCCCGAGGGCCAGCCTTAATGAAAGGGTTTGGAACCCCGAGAGGTGGCACTTAGCGGCAGCAGGGAGGGATCTAAGAAGGAGGAAATTATATACCTTCTTAGAGGGATGTTTTG
>NW_015386557.1:420690-434534 GCF_001527695.2 Protobothrops mucrosquamatus | reverse complement strand
AGATCAGGGTGATCCCTGATCTCCCTTCCTTCCGCCGCGCCCTCAAGACGTGGTTGTTCCAGCAAGCGGGACTGGCCTAGGGGATTTTATAGGGGTTCTAATTACTTTTAATTGGACATATTCAAATATTTCGTTTTAATTAAATTTTTAATTAGGCATAATATGTATATATGTTAGTATTTTATCTAATTTGTCAGCCGCCCTGAGTCCGAAAGGAGAAGGGCGGGATATAAATGCAATTAATAAATAAATAAAATAAATAAATCATGGTTTGCTTTATCATTGATTTGAAGAAATGACAGTGGCTAAGCTCACATCCTATACTGTCATACTGTGGTTTGCTTGTTTGCTTTGGCTTTTTAACTTGGTCCATGCATGGCACTAATCCAGAGTTTGCTATAGTTGTAGACAAAGCCACAAATGGCTAGGTTCACACAACACACTGAGCCACAGCCAACCACATAATGGCACAATGTGGTTTGAATGCAGCTGTGGTCTGAAGCGGTTTAAAGCCAACTCAGTTGAGCAGTTCAACTGAGAAGAAGCACAAGATGAGATGATGCCACGGATTGCAGATGGCTACAGAATGGCTACACAATTTTAGGTACTTTTACATTGTTCCTTTAAGCAGCACACAGGAGTTTGAAAAGCTAAAGTGCAATTGCCAGAGAGGTCTGGCACACCGGAAGAAACAGGAGCCTCCAAAACAAACAGGACTAAAATTAGCATTTTGTGCTTTCTCGTGTTTTTTCAGCTTCTCAACAGCTTTTTTTTTTTGACCAGCAGAAAAAAACCTGTAAGAGACACCCAATTAACCTTTTCTCAGACTCCCCATATCTCCACTAAACTGAAAATGAAAAGAGGAAAAAGCCTGTTAGAAACCACTGGGAAGCAGGGAGCAGCTTCTCTGCCTTATCATATACAGACGCTTGGAAAAGATCGGAATCTTTTGTTCCTTCTTGGCTAACATCATAAGCACTTCAAAGTAAAACTCAGGTTCTGACTCCTCTTTTGAGCTGGCCTTGCTGCCCTGGAGAGGAAATTTATTTCAAGTCAGCAAATAAATGGCCTGATTAATCCACTTGAAAACCTTTAATCATTTGCCAGTGCTAACATTTTTAAAACCTTGTCAGCAGATAATTCAGATTAAATTTCTAATTTTGCAAGGAATTCTGTATGTTGGTTTCTTACATTATATTTTGCAACAGCCCATTCACATATTGTTGTACTAACTCTTTATAGTTTAAAATGCCAAATGGTTGCGAGTCAAGCATTTTATAACTCTGTGTAAATAAATAAATAAACAGGGCAGCAAGAATATTCATGCTGGAATAAAACACATATATTCAGGGCCAATGTAGGAGATTTGCCTTTGGCATATCAAATTTGGTAGAAATATGGAGAGGGAAGAAATGATGTTAGAATTAATTCCATTTATTATTCTATTTATTCCATTCTTTTTATTTATATTGCTTTCAGATATGTTCCCAAATAGGTTTTGTTTTATAACCCTCTCTGGAGGGAATTTAACTGAATGTAGTATAAAATAAATAAATAAAAGACAGGCATCTATGGGGCAGAGGCCTCAAAAAAATCAAAATGCTGGCTAAGATGGTTCGAAAAAGAGGCAGGGCTTCAGCCATATGGTTTTGATTTTTTTTTAAACACCCCCTCCCCCTTTCCTGGATACCCCTTAGCTAAAATCTGTAAAATTGTAAAACCACCTTAACATAATTAATAGAATTAGTTGGTCCTCGACGTACAACAGTTCATTTAGTGACAGTTCAAAGTTACAATGACACTGGAAAAAAGTGACTTATAACCATTTTTCACTCTTATGACCGTTGTGGCGTCCTCGTGGTCACGTGATCAAAATTCAGATGCTTGGCAACTGGTTCATATTTATGATGGCTGCAGTGTCCTGGCTGGGTCATGTGATCACCTTTTGTGACCTTCTGACAAGCAAAGTCAATGGGGAAACCAGATTCACTTAACAACCGTGTTACTAACTTAACATTTCCAGTGATTTATTTAACAACTGTGGCAAGCAAGATTGTAAAATGGAGCAAAAACTCACTTAACAAATGACTCACTTAGCAACATAAATTTTGGCTCAATTGTGCTCATAAGTTGACGACAACCTGTACTTTTTAAAAAAAAAATAATCAAAAATATTTTGTAAAAGCTTCTTTGATCCTCTTGCTGGTAGGTCCTCCCTTCCTGAGTGCAGTGCTTACAAAAGATCTTTGGCAAAGTTTTATAATGAGAGGAGAGAAGGTATGTGTGGGACAAGAGACTCCTCAAATCACGACAGGCCTTTTTGGCCCAAGCTTTGGAATGAGACAGATATAATTTGTGATGTGTGACTCTGCTGAATTCCTTCTGAATGTGCCAAATGCTTTCTTATTTTTTTTTCTTTCTTGTCCTTGATTTTAACCACTTTTCTTTTTCTTACTTCATTGTTGCAGGGTGGCAGAAGGTGCAATGGATTTCGGCTGGCCTGCATTTCTCAGATTCTCTATAGCTTTCCTGATTGGCTCCATATGTATCTTTTCAGCTGGTCCAAAGTTTTTAATCCTGAATACTTAATAGTGATGTTTACTTTTAAATAGGGGCACATAGGATTGCAATGCAACAGCTGTCATTTAATAATGATGGTAATAGAAGTAGGATTCCCTCCCCCCCCCCCTTTTTTTTTTTTTTTTGTCTCCTCCTAACTTATTTTTCCTTGCACAAACCATTGTATGATAAGAAGACATCCAGTTAAGGTCAAAAGACAAGATGACTGAGGAGGAGGAAATCACATGGATGTTATTTGGAATTGTTAAGTAAGAAGCTTGCTGCAAAGGTGAAACTTGCTTTCCAGCCAGCTGGTTGATGGAAACCTCCTCCATGTATTTGGTGTTTGAAGCAATCAGCCAGGTGTGTGTAGCTGATTTCTTTCCACCCGGGATGCATTTAGATGATTGACTGCAATTTGCAATTTTTCAGGAATTTCTAACTTGAGAGTGTTCCAATCATTTTTATTTTAAAGCCTTATTTTGCAGAGGGATAGAACGATCAATTACTGAAGGTCAGATTTTAGTTGGCCCAGGATTATTGTATGGGGTAAAACTGGATCAAGTCTTGTTCTCCTGTTCTACATAAAGTATTAGGCAAGAGGAAATTCATCAGTTAGTACATTACTGCTCATTTTCTTCCCTATTTTTCTATTGCATTCTAGGAAATAGCTAACTTTATTATATTTATACTGCCCTCTGCCGGTTTTTTTAAGTTCACTGAAATTGTGCTCATGTACAGGACATTTATTAACTATGGTTGGATGATATGCTTGTGTAAGAGGGATTTTTCTCTGCTGGTGAACAAAATTTGCCCACATGAATTCTTTGCAAAAGTTGATAACTTAGGCTGTTTTTTCTGTTTTTGTGGTTTCCCAGCAGTTTTGGCTGGCTCTGGAATTCTGGGAATTGAAGTCCACACAGCTTAAAGTTGCCAAGTTTGTGAAACACTTTGCTCTAAAGAATTTGTTGCATTCTGAATGCTATATGCTGCCTTGAGAACTGTTTGGGAAATTGGAAGGGCAGGACAGAAATTACTTGAATAATTATAGGTCTGCTCAAGGCAAAGTCCTTTGAATTTAAGGGCATGTATTCATAAAATGCTAGTGGCTTTAATCTTTTTGCAGTCCATCCACCTCATGGGATGGGTGAATTCATGTGGCTTTCTGGAGGGTAGGAGAAAAGGCAGGGGTGTTATGAAGAGAATTACTGCATGATGGCAATACTGTACATTCTAGAGTTGAGGCATACCTCTGTGGCCTAAGAGGATGCATTATCATGTGGGCTTTCTTCTATAACTATGTGTTTATAAAATCTGTCTCACAGGGGTTTGATAATAAAATGGGCACAATTCATGAAAACCTCTATTTAAAAATTAGAGTTATATTAGACAAAAATGACTTTTTTTTTTTAAAAAAAAAAAGAAAATTCGATGCTTGCTCCTGGGGAGGAAAGCTATGGCAAATCTAGACAGCATACTAAAAAGCAGAGACATCACCTTGCCAACAAAAGTGCGTATAGTCAAGGCCATGGTTTTCCCAGTTGCAATGTATGGATGTGAAAGTTGGACCATAAGAAAGGCTGAGCGACAAAGAACTGAGGCCTTTGAACTATGGTGCTGGAGAAGACTCCTGTGAGTCCCTTGGACTGCAAGGCGATCAAACCGGTCAGTCCTGGAGGAGATCAACCCTGACTACTCTTTAGAAGGCCAGATCCTGAAGTTGAAACTCAAATACTTTGGCCACCTAATGAGAAGGAAGGACTCACTGGAGAAGAGCCTAATGCTGGGAAAGATGGAGGGCAATAGAAGAAGGGGACGACAGAGAATGAGGTGACTGGATGGAGTCACTGAAGCAGTAGGCGTGAGCTTAAATGGACTCCAGAAGATGGTAGAGGACAGGAAGGCCTGGAGGAACGTTGTCCATGGGGTCGCGATGGGTCGGACACGACTTCGCAACTAACAACAACAAAATACTTTTTGAGAGCCAAATGTCAGTGCTGTTGAGAAGTCCAAAGGCTTGTCAATGCTAATTCTGGATGATACATTTTTTTACTCTCCTCTTCCTTGTCAGTCAGTTCTTTATACCAAGTCCTGCACTTAGCATAAAACCTTCCTTCTGGTGAGGAAATGCTTTAAGATGGAGGGATCTTGAACCTAGCAAATTCCCAGCCTCTCTCCTGAAGTGCTTTGTTTGGCCTTCAACTTACGCCAGTTAAGTAGCCCCAGAGGCTTCTGGTGAGAATAATTCTTTCTATAATCTCAGAGGAGGCAATTCCAACAAATCCAGCACTCCCTGAGGGTTCATCTGGTACCAGAGGACAGCAACTTCAGCTTATGACTACATTGGCAGTCAGAGATTTAAGAGGCTGTATGAAAAAAAATTATTTTGTGTACTTGTCTTCTTATCACTGAAAGAAATTGCTGACAGATTCTGTATGTTTTTTTTAAGTGACACTGAGACAAAAGAAATGTGTGAGGAAGCTTGTTTTAAGATTCTTTCAAAGTTCTATTAAACAAAAGTTGTCTCCTGTTTAGATTATAAAGTATCAGGATCATAAGGTCAGTGCTCTATTTAGCATCATGGGGAAGAGAAGAACAAACACAAGCTGATTTGTCAGCAAGGCATTTTCTACGCCTCTGCACGTTGACCCAGCTGCCTAGGCAAGTAAGCATTCATTCCCATGAAGGCTGCTCCTAGGATACTAGCGTATAAGAAAAGGAAATGTTCCTTTCTCTCACATACGCAAACCGCTGGAAAACATTCTTGTATTGGGACTGCTTTCTTTTGCAGGCCTTCATTGCGTGGCTTTTTTGTAAGTTATTTCTTTTCACTGTATTTGCAAATAATTTCCCATTAAAAAAATCTGAAAGCTGTTCCAAATCTTGCACAGGGAAACTTCTTGGTGAATCATGAGCTGCATCTACACTGTGTTTTTCATCCATATGAATTCAGGCAGAATCTAGTTCAGAGGGAATATTTATGATCCCTTTGAGTCACTTGATTTTAATAAAACCATTTTCCTGGAAAGCGGAAGGTCATGATTGCCAATAACGACTGCCAAGGAATTAGAGAACAAACAAGAACTCCCTTTTCCTGCAATTGGAGCCCATAACAAGAACTCTTTTTTCCTGCAGAAAAATATTAATTTTTTTAAATAAATGAAACGGAACTCTGTTTTATTTACATGTGTGTTAACTAATAGTTTGAAAACAAGAACCATGTTGGCTCACTCCAAACCTCTTCCCACTACTCAAGTTTGGATTTGAGATTTCTCGTAATTTGAATATGCAAAGTACAGATATTCAGTACCAACAGCAGGAAGGAAGGCAGCCTCCTGAATTGAGAGGGATATTCTGGCTATTATTATAATACTGAGTGTTTTCATAGCCGGAGCCACAGGTCTACATGGTCTTTGATCCATGAGGCATCATATTGAGATACAACCAGCTTTTGACCTCGTGTTCCTTTTGTTGCTCTGGCAACAGCAGTGACAAATAAAAGGGCTACAGTTATTTTTAAAAATGGGTGGAAAATGGAAGAGGTATTTGACACTTAAATTCTCAGTTGGCTTAGAGCAAAGTGGATATTACAGGTGATGCATTTCACAAGGCTGTTAAACCTGTGATTTTCCAACATACCTTTGGCTCTAGATGATTGTGGGCATTGATTTTAGGTGTGTAAGCATAGACTGTTAATTATATTTTAAAATAATATTGTCACAGGAAATAGTTTATTTTTGCTTTGTTTTTCACTTTTTATACTCTTAGTTGATTGGAGTTATTAACAAATCTTATAACAATAAAAAGTGTATAATAACAGAGAAAGTAGCTAGTGCTCCCCAAAAGATTAATATAATTGAAAAATGAGAGGCTTCCTTAAGTTTACACAAATCACCAGAGCTGAGGCTTAAATATCCTTCAGGGGATCTGTGAATGGGTAAAAAAGTCAAGATGGCAGTTACTGCCACACAATCAAAGCCCCCGTCTTTTTAAAATGTGTTTCATAACACATGTTGAAAAAGGATGAAGCTTCAGTCACAGCCACCATCTTGATCCCCCCCCCCGCCTTATGTATCTGGATCATCAATTGCTCTTGATTCTAAAGTCAACTTGTGTTTTATTGGAGGTACCAATGTCCTGGCTTATGCCACTGCTCTAAAGAGGGGTCCCCAGGTCAGTACATACCTCATCCAGAAACACGATGGTTGGGATCTCAGAGATTCAATATTTTCTTGTCTAGACAAATGTCAGCAAAGCGGTGTTTCCAATTTCAGCATTTGAACAATGGTGTATCTGATGGGAGATGCTTACATCAGAAGACTGATTGGTGATGAGATATGCCTGAACTTCCCAGAACTTTTTTTTTCTCTTTTGTTGTGCCTTTGAGTCAGGTTTTGATTCCTGACAATAGCCTGGACAAATCCCTGCAGTTTTCTTGTCAATATTTTGGGAACGGTTTGCCATTGCCTGCTTCCTAAGACTGTGAGAAAAGGTCTGGCCAAAGAGTCACTCTGCTGGCTTTGTACCTAAGGCAAGACTCACCATGTCCCAGTTTCTAGTTTGATGCCTTAACCACTACACCAACTGGCTACTCCCAGACCTTTATAGTAATTTTCCGCAATAGGGATGGGCAATCTGAGCCCTGCTTAGTCTCCAATCCCTGGAGCCATCTCAAGCCAGGTTCCTAAAATTGATGGCACAATATCCTGCCACTCTGAAATGGAAACAGTAACTGAAATATGCTTAATATAGTTGCAGTCAGAAAGTTGCTCCTTGATCCTCAGCTGTCACTTGATTCACAGGTGGCAGCTATAACAAGGACCACTTTTGGCCAACTAATCCTATGTCAATTGTTGCCCTTCCTGTGCAGGTTGGCTTTTTTTATCCAATAAAGAAAAATGTTGGGGTGTCTATGTAAAATAAATTAATGAAAGCAAACATCCGTGGTGGCACAGTGGTTAGAATGCAGTATTGCAGGCTACTTCTGCTGACTCCAGGCTGCCAGTAATTTGGCAGTTCGATTCTCACTGGCTCAAGGCTGACTCGGCCTTCCATCCTTCTGAGGTCGGTAAAACGAGGACCCAGATTGTTGGGGGCCATATGCTGACTCTGTAAACTGCTTAGAGAAGGGCTGTAAAGCACTGTGAAGCGGTATAGAAGCCTACGTGCTATTGCTATCCCCTCCTTCAGTTTTTCTTCTGAAAAGGCTGCCTTCACCTAATCTGCAGTATCACCATACATACTACAATGTACATAATACATAGAAGCAGCATATTACAAATATATAGGAACACAGTCATGAATAAAAAGACGGGCACAACACAATTGTTTCGAAGTTGCATTAAGGATATGGTGAACACAAAGAAAGGCTTCTTGGGGAGGGATTTTTTTTTACAATTTTCATTGTTTGCTAACAGTAGCAAGCAAAAGAACAAATACAGGCAAAACATGCTTGATAACGATAACAATTTTATTCTTTCTATTCTATCGTTCTATTATTTTATTCCTATATTCTATATTCATTCTTTTATTCTTTCCTCTCCACTGGGAACAAAATATAGTTGTCTGCTAACATTTAATAAACATTTTTTTTGCAACAATCCTGGAAGTGGGTTAAACACAGAATGAGTGACATCAACCCAAGGCTACTACGGGGATTTGAATGTGGATCTCCTTCAGTCCGACCTTCAAGTCACAGCATCACCCTGGGCAAGTGTTTCTTAACTTGGCGGCTTTAAGCTGTGTGAACTTCAACTAACAGAATTCCTCAGGGGTTAAATCTACAGAGTTTTACAAGTCAGCTTGGCTTTGCCCAACCCTCCGTTCCCGCCTTTCAATCCTTTGGATTTGCACCTTCTCCCCCTCCTCTCCGACTTCCGTCTTGCTTTGAATCTAGTCCACGCCCACTAGAACTTGAGCTCCCGCCACTAGCCTCCTCAAAGCGCGTTTAGCTTATAGGGATCATAGAGAGAGGCCGTGGTGAGGAGAGTTAACTTCCGGTTTTAAAAAAACTACTTCCGTTGACGGAATACTATTAATATGTATTTACCGTATCAATAGATTTATTTATTTAATTTATTTTTTATCTATTCTAGATGACTTGGAGGGAGCTTCCTTGCCTTTACAGTGTTTAAAACCAAGAATGCTCCCATGACCTTCCAAAACCCTCCCGCGCTTTTTAATGTATCTGCGCCTACAACTCCTTTGGGGTGACGTCATCACTCCGAGCCGGAAGCGATATGCTCCTCTAGAGTGCATCTATCTTGCTTATTTCGGGGCGAGGGGTTCGCCGCGATGATCCGCCTGCTGGCTCCGTTGTCCAGCCGGAGAGCTGCTTCACGGGTGAGAGAGATTGTGAAACCGGGCAGGAAGCTACCGGGGTGGCCGGGAAGGATTTATTGTGCAAGGAACGAGGTCCCCTAAGGGCCTATTAGATGACCCCTGAGAAAGCCTACTGGCACGGTATCAAAGCTCCTCATCGTATTTTCTGTGCAGGGGGGAACTTGTGCAAACTTAGCATAGGTTAATAGGTTAAATCATGGTTGTGATTCCCCCCCTCTTCATTCAATTATGTCCAATTCTCAGAGACTGTCTGGACAAGTCCCAGCAGTTTTCTTGGCAAGATTTTTCGGAAGTGGGTTTGCCATTGCCTCCTTTCCAGGGCTAAAAGAAAGTGACTGGTCCAAGTCACCCAGCTGGCTTTGTGCCTAAGGTGGTGTCCAGGCGTCTAACCTGATGCCTTAATCACTACACCAAACTGATTCTATGTTTGTGTTTTCCATGGCTATTTATGTTGTATGAGTACAGCCATGATGTTTACATCTTCTAAGGTCAGAAGAATATTCCCTCTTGGCTATCCTGGGTGATCCCAAAGTTGATAGGAGTCTATGCATAGAAAATCATTGCATACTCTCATATTGCATAAGAATTAATCCTCGGTCACAAAGTTTCTTTTCTTTTCCTTTTATTTATTTAGTAGCTATTTATTTCATTTTCTATCTTCCTTATTAGTTTAAAATAATTTCTTCCCATGGTTCTTTTTATGAATAATCTTCATAACATCCCTGTGAGACAATTAAATGGAGAGAATGACTTATCTAAGATCACAACATGAATATAATATTTGAAGGGATTCATGCTTGTGACTTCCTGATAACCATCTATTTTCTACATCACACTAGATCTCATTTAAGAATTATCTGTTAATAAGAATAAATTCCCTTGATAAATAAGATCAGTCTGAATTCACAGAACACTTTAAATCAAAGCTTGTTTTGCTTTAGGGCTATGTATAATCCCAGTTAATTGTGTTTAATTCAGGTAATCTTGATTAAGATGCTCATGTTTTAGCAAGTTGCATGAACATAACTTCTTTTTAAGGTAGCACTCTTGGAAGAGGTGCAACTTAGGATTGTGGGACTTGTCCAATGCATCTGAGCAGTGCTGCATTGAGAAGGCTTTGCAGGCTTTGTGGGAAAGTGATACCTTTTTGCATTGTACTGATGAAAAGGGTGTTCATTACTTATTAAGAACTGGTTTACCAAGTTAACCCTGGTTGCAGCAGCATTTGTGTGAAATGTTGAACCATAGTGAATCACACTGGCTGTGTTTGGGCAGTGCTATAGAGTAATTTTGGTTGGTAGTACAAATACATTAATTAGCAAGTGTGATTGACTTTTATATCCAATGAATTTTATAAAACTATATGGAAAAAATGTTGGCGATCATAATCAGAAAGCCTATTTCTTCAGTGAGCTGCTCATATTCAGCAGCACAGGGGATTATGGAATGTGATAAGAAAGATGATGGCAAGGATAATGGAATGGATATAAAAAGACACTTCTTTTAAGGTCTCTTCATCAACTCAGTACTGTGGCTAAAATAAGGATGCACAGAATTGGAGCTTTATGCTGCATTTCATCTCAGATATTTTATTTGCCTTTGCAATGATTAA
The DNA here is from genome assembly GCF_001527695.2 of Protobothrops mucrosquamatus. Classification (NCBI taxonomy): domain Eukaryota; kingdom Metazoa; phylum Chordata; class Lepidosauria; order Squamata; family Viperidae; genus Protobothrops; species Protobothrops mucrosquamatus. The sequence continues at coordinate 424,021 of NW_015386557.1, read as the reverse complement.
AAAGGTTGGGATATTCCAGGTATAAGTAGTAGTGATACAGACTAAGCAGTCTAATGACAGTCCATCCATAACACATTGATCCTATGAATCACAAGTCAAGGGGTTTTTCAGATGTTTTAACTTGGAAGTATAGTTCCCCCATGGCCTGGCCTGCCAATATACCAATAGTTGGGCATTTTGTCAGTTATAGTCCAAAATATTTGGAGGCATTTTTCCTTTACTCAGTTGTTGAACAATTGAACAACAATCCTGGATTATTTAACTACTGTTTGCTTTAAACTACAATTTCCAGTTTGCCATAACCAAAAAGCAGCTGCTAAAGTGAAACTGAATTCTGGCTTATTCCTGTTTAAGCAAACTGGGAGAAAGAGAATTAGCTATGAACCTGGTTATCTACCTATCATTTTTCCCTCTTATGCTATAATATGGTTTATCATTCTGCTTGAGTACTATCTTTGGACTGAGATCATCTTTGTTTCATTTTCCATTCCAAGCTTATTTTTACATTCTCCAAAGAACAAAGTTTGGTTGGCAACGTAGATGGTTCAGCTGCTGTGGTGGATGAGTCTTCATTGCAAAGTAAGTATATTTCATGAGAGCATGGTTTACTTCTATGTATGTAAATTGATATTTATGAATCTTCCCCATTACCACAGGTTATTATAGCAGCAATTCTATGAACTAGCTTAGCCTGGGAGTTACTGGCTAGACCAGGGTAACTAACTGAATTCCATGGCAGAATGAAATTAGATTAGAAGCCAAGTTTTCCCAGCCTTAGGTCAACAGCATAATTGCTGTGCTATTGGTATGAGTTAATTGAATTATTATCAAATACTGGTGCTTGCTTCAAGCTATGATGTGCAGAAGGGAATAGTGGTTTTTTTTTGTTCTCTTCCAGTATTATTTTGCAAAAATGTTTTAGAAATGCACAGTAACAGGAATCCTGAAGTAACCTTGTGAGAAATCCTATGGTCAGTTCTTCAGACAAAAAAAAAAGATGCTTAACAAATATCAGAGACTACTTTTTGTATATATATAAAAAGATAACTCATCCTCTCCCAAATTGTTCTCTTCCAGTTGAGTCAATTACAATTTACATTATCCCCAACCATTTTTTTTTTTGTTTTAAGTGACTCAGATATGTGATGTGATATCAATCAGTTTAGGACAGTGGTTCTCAACCTTTTTAATGCCGCGACCCCCAACCGGTCGTAAGTCGAGGACTAAACCGGTCGTAAGTCGAGGACTACCCAACCGGTCGTAAGTCGAGGACTTTCCCTGCCCGGGAGCGCCGCACATGCGTGGTTCCGCCCCCTGTGCCGGCCGAGGCATAGCTGGCAAGCGGCAGAGACGGAGCAGGCCGACCACCAGCTGGCCCAGCTCAAGGGAGGTAAGGCACCCGCCGGAAAAGGGGGAAAAAATGGCGGACAGCCTTGCTTGGCGACCCCCGTGAAATGGTCGATCGACCCCAAATGGGGTCGCGACCCATAGGTTGAGAACCGCTGGTTTAGGAAATGAAAATTGTTATGGTTTAGAATTTCTCACAGAAAAAATTCATTGTTCATCCATATTTGGAGGTTTTTAGATGAAATTTTCTCTTTTCTTTTTCCAATTTCTTGTGCCCATATTAGGGATGTGCAAGGTGTTTGAAATAGGTTCTTCATAAAGCATATGATTAGCAAAACATTTGTTGATGAAAGTGTTTAAACAGAGACAATTTGAGAAGTCTCACAGGGTTGCTTTAAAGGCTCACATATGCACAACTGTGTATGTACGCGCTGACATTTTAATTGCAGCTGCCCTTTTAAAGCTTTTGTGAAAAACATGTTTCAGATGCTTTGAAATGCCTTCGCTGCACAACCCATTACTACCAAAAAAGAAAGGTAGTATATTCCATTTGGTAAGACAGGACAGCCTCTTTAGGGGAACAACTGCTTATGCTGGCAGCAGTTTGTTCTTGGAGCTTGCTGTTTAGCTTCCAGACTTTTCGTCTCCAGGCTAGGTAATATCATAGGTGGAATTTTGGACTGCTTCGGACAACTGCTTATACTACTCCTATTAGTCCTATATATTTGATGCGAGCATGTATAAAAGGGAAATGAGTGTTTCAGTTTAGTTATCTGTGAAGCATGTTGGTAATATTTTTCCAGTTTTACTCTGAACTCTTCTAATATATTTTTGGGGAAAATATTCTGTTGCTGGCTTTTAAAAAGCCACCCACGATGAGGCAGCAGCATTTCCCCCAAGAAACAAAGAGCGCAAGTACAGTATTTATAAACCAGATAAGGAATACTTTGTTTCTTTCCTGTCATTAGGGATGTGTGTGTGAATAGATTATTCAACATGTAATACAGGTAGTCCTCGACTTATGGCAGATCGCCCCAAAGCTACTTGCAACCCAGTTCAGAAGTTATGACATTCACTGACTCCTCTCCGTGGTCATGTGACTGCATTCATGGCCATTTGTATTTTCCCATGGTTATGGGATGGCAATTTGAGAATCATCCCCACCCACCCACCCGAAACTGGCATTTACTTTTGATTTCTGGAAGAAACTGCCCCGTAGTGAATAATGAATTTACTTAATTTGGGAAGTAAAGAGATTTTTTTAAAAAAGATCGTAAAATTGGGTCCGGTCACATGGTAACACTCATTATGACCCTCATGACTTACAACCATAATTGCTAGTCTCAACTGCAGTTTGTACCTTGAGGACTACCTGAATGAGTTAGGTATGATCTGTAACTGCTTTATCCCATTTAAAGGACCCTCTGCAATGATTGCCCTGTGTCTTTTTCTCTTTTTCTTTCTTAGAAACATCTCCTGAAGTAGTCTCCAGTGACCCAATTCTACGAAAATGCAGCCTCCCCTTCCCCAAACACCTTAAGCCAGTCCAAACATGGATCGAATCATTGCAACATTACGATGCCAGGCATCTGGGCTTGGCAGACCTGCATCCAGATGTATTTGCAGTGATGCCTCGGTAAAGGCTGTTGTGTTATTCATTTCCACAAATTCCTATAAAGCTCATAATTGCAGAGATTGCTGAAACTGAGCAAGCTATCTCACTATCCCCCTCCCGAGAATGGGTAGGTGAGGGAGGAGGGAGTTACAGACAGAAGGGATGGGGCAAAGAATATAGTTAAATAATGATTACCAAGCAAGAGCTGTGGATATTTTAAAACATTAGGAATACTCTCCAAGGGCAGCATCTGGCCCGCTTAGTGATGAATCTGTTCTCCTGGACCATACAATTCATATGAAGTTAGTGTTGTATGGGAGTGAAAATCTGGCATGTGTATATCTCAGCTATTAGAGCTATGAGCAATTA
>NW_015386557.1:411461-420579 GCF_001527695.2 Protobothrops mucrosquamatus | reverse complement strand
TCAAGTTGTACCTGAGGTTATCTGTTCAGAGAGATGTCTGCAATAGGCTTAGAGGGGCACCTCTGCAAGAAAAGTGCTGCCATACCCAGACAGTCCTCCAGGATAAAGCTGGATATCTAAGTAGCCTTATATTTCTCCCACTCCAAAGAAAGCACAAATGTGCCATGGCTCTCACCATTCTTAACCAATTACAGTTAAGAGCATTGAATATCAGTCCACAAGCACTGGAAAACTAGTTGACTTGTCCCTGTCAATAGCTATGGCTTGCTTTGCAGCCATAAAGATCACACACCTGTTCATTTTCTGGGCATTAAGATGAGGATACAGGCAAGTGCCACATGTGCCAGAGTGCAGATGAATGGGTGAAAAAGTAGCAGGAGCAGAGGTGACTTGATTTCCCATTTGGAGCAAAACCTTAGAAAATGGAATCTTAGCCTTAGAAAATGGAATCCCAGAAAACGATTATTTCTTCCTCAAATCATAAATGGCCTTTGATACTGAGAGTGGCGGGTCTTGTAGAATATAATTTAGTAACGCCTACATTTCTACCTTGTGAAATTCCATTATCGTTGGTTGATTTTTGCAGGAGTTGCAGGAGTTCTTGAGGGTTGTTATTCTGTAAAACTGCATATACCATAATTGTGCAGCACAAAATATTAAAAGGGACAACTACCATAATGATTGCGTGCTTAGGAAGTCCTTTTTATAGCAACAGGGCTTAGACTTATATACCGCTCCATAGTCCTTTACCAGCCCTCTCTAAGCAGTTTATAGAGTCAGCATACTGGTCCCAACAGTCTGGGTCCTCATTTTATCGACCTCCGAAGGATGGAAGGCTGAGTCCACCTCGAGCCAGTCAGGATTAAACTCCTGGCGGTGAACAGAGTCACCCTGCTCTGTATAGATACAGAAATTGTGTGTCAGATTGATGATTCTGCCGTAATTGTAAACATTTCCTAATACTTGGGAGTAAAAGAAAAAGGTTGAAGTTATCTGAAGAAGCTGCTATGGGGAGTCCCTGGTTCAAATTTGGTTTAACCCATGTAAAATCATGAGAGAGTGAGTGAAATGAGAAGCAGGAACTTCATGGAACACTCTGGTGAACTTTCTGACACACCCTGCTCCAGCTTTAGTCTCAGATCTTACTTTTCATTTCCAGAGTTATGCCAAGACCAAGACACGTGCTGAGATGCATGGTGGTGGTAGGAAACCCTGGAGGCAGAAGGGCTCGGGTAGGGCCCGGCATGGCAGTATCCGATCACCTATATGGCATGGAGGTGTGTGAAAAGTTCTATCTCTGGCTCTCAGCTCTTCCCATTTCTTGTAATAAAGTGGGTGGGCATGTGGCCATTACATCAGACCACACAGAGGAACACAAAACAGATTGTATCTAGTTTTGTAAGACATATTGTTTTGAGGTAAACATTGCTTCTTGCCTTGCCTTTTTTCATTTCTGCAAGTTTTCTTTTGATTTCACAGCTTTCCTGCAGACAGGAATGAGAATGTTTGTGTCTTTTTGCTTTTGTAAATAGGCCCCTGGGGGAGTCTTTGTTTGGTTAAAAATGTTTTAAAGAACTAGAAATACATACGCCTGAAATACATAAGCCATGAAACCTGAACCCGTTTCATGGTTTTTGATCAGAAAGGTGAAATGATTTGTTTCCTCTGATTTTTCTCGGCACATTATAAAAGCCGCCATTAATTTTGTCTGTTTGTCATTTTCTTTCCTCCAGAGCTCAAGGCAGTCCAGATAGTCCTCACTTAAAAAAGGCAATTGGGACTGGAATTCCTATTACTAAGTGATGTCGTAAAGCCTGATGTCACATGATTGTGCTGCTTAATGACAGAAATTCTAGCACTTCCAGTTGCCATCATTAAGTGACTCCTTTGATATTGTTAAGCTGCCATTTGTGACCTTCTGCAAGCTTTCCCCCGCTGACTTTGCGTGTAGGAAGCCGGCAAAGGAGGCTGCAAATGGGTGGCTGCAAGGGATGGAGTGATGTGTGGTCGTTGTGAGCCAGGGGCCTGGATCACGTGACTACAGGGACACCGCAGTGGCCATAAATACGAGAAAGTACTACTTTCTTAGAACCTTCCAGTTCAAACTTGTGGTTGTTAAATGAGAACCACCTTTGTACAGTGTGCATCCTGGAGGCAACATCACATGGCACTCTCATTTCTCATAACAGCCTGGTGGAGTACATGGCCAGAGAGTAGGTGACTGGCCACACGTACCCAGTGAGTTTCAGTGGCTGAGGGTGGCCTTGAGCCAGCGTTTCTCCAGTTTGAGCCCTGTTCTTGAACCCCAACATCACCCTGCCCCCTTGGTTCTGCTGCTCACATCCAGCCCAGTTGTGTAAGAGTGGCACTCTGGCAGGCAGCTCTTTGAGTTTCTCTGACTCTTCCTTGTTTTCCTTCTAGGTGGTAGGGCTTTTGGCCCCCGTGGCCCCACCAGCTATTACTATATGCTTCCCATGAAACAGCGGGTCCTCGGCCTCAAGGTGGCGCTGACAGCCAAGCAGATGCAGGTACGAGAGCCGTATTGCAGTGCGAAGGCCTGTTCTGTCCTGGTCTGCTTATGGGTTGATTCCTAGCTAGTTTTCCAATGGATGCTCCCTTTAGTAGGGAGTACTAGTAGGGGGTTTGAACGCTCCCTTTACCAGCTCTCTGCACAGTCCAGAAATGTTTTGGGCCTCTCATGAGTCCACTGCAATTAATTAAAATGGGCATTTGCGTATGCCTGAGAAACACTCCCATCTGCCTTAAGGGATCTACGTGTTAAAGTTAAAAGGCAACTTTCAAAGCAGCTGCTATGTCAGGCGGGCAGAGGAGGAAGAGAACTGATGGGCTCTGTTAACGAGTGGTAGAGAATATACTACTTGGTTTCGAGCATTTTTGCTGAATTATTTTCTAAGCATTCTACATTTAAATTGATGCAAGTTCTCAAAGGTTTCGGATATTTCAAATATTCTGCATGCTTTTGCACAGAAATCTTGAGTTAAGAAGGAGAGCAAGGGGTTTTGGAGAAGGAGCGTGCAGCTTAGTTTACGCCTCAGGAGTGTGTTGCCATATTTTGGCTGAACTGATTGATTGACTGGGGGGAATATGGAAGCTTTTAATGGGCAGGAGTGTTGAAGCCTGAATCTGAAGCCTTTTTCTTTCATTCCCAAATGGTTCCAGAAATAGGGTTTCTGGTGGAATAGTTCACCTGTCTCCGGATTATATAGAGGTCCTTATTTTTCTTTCCCCCCAACCTGCAGGGTGATCTCCACATTGTGGACTCTCTAGAGATGCCAACGTTTGATCCTCAGTATTTGGCGGACTTGGCTCGCTACAGGCATTGGGGAAGATCAGTGTTGTTTGTGGATGTGTGAGTTGATTTTGGTTGGGAGGTAACAAGGATGGCACGCGCGTGCATGCACACATACACATACACACGCCACCCTATGGAAAATAGCTTGTTTTATCTAGGACTACTGGTTTCTTCAGCCATGGAATTTTTTTTCCTGTGAATCTGTTTTCAAGCTGCATCTCAGGGGAGCCACAGGTTAGCTAGTGGGAGTCTGAGTGAGAAGATTATTGTTGCCCTGCAAGCTCTCAAATGGGAGTTTGTCTACTGCTATTCGTCTTCCCATGAATTGACAGTCACAGGGGCAATTTAATACATTGAGCTATAAGGATGACAGCACAGATACTCCTTGGATTACAACCACTCCTTCAGCAGCCGTTCAAAGTGACCGTGGCATTGAATGAGAGTGATTCACACTTGGTCCTCAAAATTGCACCCGTCTCAGTGTCCCCACGGTCTCATGGTTGCAAATTTGGGAGCTTGGTAGCCACTTACGACAGTTGCAGCCCCCTGTGGCCATGTGATCCCCATTTCTGACCTTCCCTGCTGGCTTCCCACAAGCGAAGTCAATGGGAAAGCTAGCAAGAGGTTGCAACTCGCTCCTGCAAGTTATTCCTGCTCCTGCTGCCTTTTTGCCCGTCCACCTGTATTCTGGCACATGTGGAATTTGCCCACTCACACTACATAATGCCCACCTGCAGTAATCCCCCATGCTTATAGTGCCACCTTGTGGTGTCCACCCATGCTCTGCAGTGCCCACTTGTCCTTGGCTCTCACCCACCAGCTGCTGGGATTGCTTCCCTAAGGGACGCAGTCATGCAACATCATGCTTTACAACTGTATTACTTAATGATGGCCCCAATGGCCGTTGTAACCCAAAGATTACAGTATTTGTAAGGCCCAACACGCCTATTCCTGAAACTGTCTTTAAAATTATATTAGAAAATGTTATAATACATTGGGCTTTTCTGGCAGATGAATGTATTTCTTTCACAGTAAAAAGTTTGTAGATTGGTGCATTCGTGTTATATTAAGTACAACATTCTCGTGACTGTTATTAAATCATTTCTTGTTTGCGGCAGAGCAGGGACTAGATCTGATTTGGGATGCCTACTTTCTAAGCACATCAAATATGATATTTTAAGGTCATGACATCAGTCTGCCCCATATGGCTTTTGCTTCAGTCATGTACCTTATGATTTAATCCAGGTTTTGAAATACCCCCAGTTATAAACGCCCCAGAGTTGCATTGTAAAAGTTTCTGATTTTACAAAGACTCCTTTAGAGTGCCAGAAATCCTGCATCTTTTGACTGTGGAGGTGTCTTCTTGCACCTGCTGTATAATTAATGAAATTGCCTGGTATTTCTTTTTCTACCTTGAAACAAATATCGCCCTTTTTCCTAATAAGAGTGTTTGCACGCCAACCTTGTTCTGAAGTTCCAGAATTGGGGCATCCTTAGAGGCAATAAATGGAACGTCAGGAAGCAGGGCGTACGATGGGAGGAGAGCAGGAGAACCCTTGGGAACCTTTCTCTAAAGCAGGGATAGTCAACCTTGGCTCTTTTATGACTTGTGGACTTCAGTTCCCAGAAGCTGGCTCAGGAATTCTGGGAGTTGAAGTCCACGAGTCATAAAAGGGCCAAGGTTGACTACCTCTGGTCTAAAAGTTGGCTGCCGTTGCTAGTCCCTCTTCTAGAACCCTGATATCTTGCTGAGGCTTTTAAAACGATCATAAGGAAGCTTGGATTCTTTTGCTAAGGAAATGTGCCATTCATTTTTGACCCACTGCTCAGAGATGGGAGAGATTTGAGGCAGGAGTCGGGGGGGGGGGGTTTCTACCCAACAAATGGAGGGCACTGGCTAGATGTTAGCATTCAGGCGATCCTAGATCTGAGCTTGTATAACATACCTGATTCTACCTTCTTGGCTTTCAGAGATGAAATACCTGAAAACATCCAGTCTGCAACAAACGACCTTAAAACTTTTACAGTTGTGCCGGCAATAGGTGAGTTGGGGTCTTCAAAAGATGAGTCCTTGTCTGCTCAAGCTATATAGGCCTGTGTTTTTTCCCTTCTCAATCTCTTAACTAGCATACTAATTCCTGTCTCAGGAATGATGCTGAAAACTCTTTTGTCCTTTTCTGCTTTTGGGGATGACCTGCTTCTTTTATTGTTCAGGGTTGTTCTACAGGTTACCCCTCTATAGATTTAACAAGAAATAAAAGGGATTGATAACATACATCCCATCTTACATAAAACCTTCTTTTTTAAAAAGAATGACAGGGCTGCTGGCCTCTCCTGAGAAAAAAGGCCTGATTCTTAGTTTTTGCAAACTGTTGGTGTTTACACCTGCAGCCTGAAACTATGAACTGCAAATCTTGGAGGCTGCTGCCAGAAAGAGTGTCTCTCTGTATATGAGAGAGCACCAAAGATTTATTAAGAAGATTTTTTTTCAATAAAAGAAACTTTCAGCACCTCCTTCTACCACTCCAAACGTTTTGCCTCACCTCTGAAGTGCTACTTCCTCTATTACATTATCCAGGGCAGGTTACATCTGTAGCAAATGCCAGTGCCTTGTGTCCTCCCTCCCTCCTAGTCCTTTTCTGTTGTTTTAAGCCAGCAATGAGAGGCCAAGTAACATCTTACGAGGTTTGCAATAGTGGCGAATATCTGTAGCTTTTGTGTAGGATGAGGGTGAAGGGTCATTCTCCGAGCTTGTGGGTTGGTTTCCAAAAGTTTCATTACAAGACTAGGTAACATCTTCAGCGGCTTTTAGGGGGATGTCTGTGTCAGTGTTATCTTCTGTTTATAAGGGCTTGTGATGGGGAGGTTACCTCAGGTCAGGGTCATTGGAAGGTGAACTGCTGGTGGTGGGGGGCTTGTGTGGGCTGGTTGAGGTTTATTGTTGTCTCCAGTTAGCTATGTGATTGATGTGGATTTTGAGGGGTTCACAGGACCCATCACAAGACTCTGATGACTCATCACAAGACCCTCACTTGACAGTCCCACACCTGAAGCCCTTATAAATAGAACTGACAAAAGCCCTGAAGATGTTACCTAGCCTGGTAATGAAACGGTTTGGAAACCAACCCACAAGCTCAGAGAACAAACCTTCGCCCTTATCTTACAAGGTGCTTGAACTTGGGTTTGATCCTTCCTGTGGCCAGTATCCTAAAAGCACTTCTAGTAGTCAGGCTTGTCAGTACACGGGAAGAATGAGTTACTTGCTGCCTGTCTTTGTAGTGCGTTAAGAGCAGGCATGTGTAATCATTTGCTCGTCCTTATGTTTTGTTGAGGGCCTCACTGAGGCTACCTCCCTCCCTCATTTAGAAACCACTCATCTCCCTCATAAAACAATTCTGGGTGGTGTACAAGATATAAAATATAAAAGCTTTATATAACTATTTTTTATAAAAACAGTTAAAAACTATTCTGTAACTGGCATCTTCCAGTGCCAACAATGTTTCCAAACATTTCTGGTCCACAAACCCTTGGGGGACTCTGGGGCTGAGGACTGCTTCTTTCCTGTTTTTCATCTGTGGAGACAAATAACTGTTTTCATCTCTAGGTCTTAATGTGCACAGCATGCTGAAGCATGAAACCCTGGTGCTCACCTTGGAAACCATCTCCTTCTTGGAAAAGAAACTCTTGTGGCATGACTCACGATACAGTCCACTCTACCCCTTCCGGTTGCCCTACAGTGATTTCCCCTAGCCCATTTGTCAAAGAAAGACTGACCATTTTGTGTGTGTGTGTGCGTGTGTATATGTCTTTTAATATGTACATTAAAACTAAACTTTCTGCCTGAGTCATCGTCTGTCCTTGAATATAGACAGCCTTGAAGTAAAACTTTCAGTTTAAAAATGATGCAATATCACAATGGGAATTAATTTAGGTGAAGAAAAGTGGAAACACTATATAATGTATTTCAGAGAAATGGTAGAAAGATTTTGGTGAATCAGACTAAAATTGTTGTGTTTTGGTTTTTTTAAAAAAAAAATCTGAAATCTTGTTTTTAGAAGCAACCAGTGGCTACCTTGGAAAGCTCCTGAGTAGAAATTGGAAGAGTAAACTTAGGTTTTGTCAGAATTAAGATTTTACAGCTTTTGGCTGTGAGGAAAATAAAATGTTAGTTGTACTGAAGTGAAAAATAGGCTTTGAGGGTAGCTGCTAGGAATGCTCACTGTTATGTTCTTCTGTGGAAAACAGTTCCCCCCCTCCCCCACTGTAACTTAAGGTCTTCAATGTGGAAACCCATGATAATGTAGCATTGCAGTAACTACCCTACTCATTTCACATCTAATTTAGAAAGAATTTCTTAGCCCACATAAGGATTTCTCTTGTTTTATTTCTTTTGTTTCCCTAGTTTGTCAGCTTCCTGGAAACAGAAAAAAAATCACTCGGAGGTGAAATATCTTAAATTTTACCTTGTAAAGGGAAAAAAAAGTCTTATGATACTTCCCTAAGTAAGTCCCAGGTGTATTTGTAGGGAAGTGATTAAATGCAAACTATTTGTCAACGGCAGACAAGCAAAAAAGGTGATGGTACAACTACGGAATAAAGTGGCATAATACAATGGCTGGATTTGTAACTTAGAAAGAGATGCAGAGAGCCTGATCTTGCCCAGTCAGTGTTCCTGTTTCTGTCTTAACATGACGATGATGATGATGTTGTTCATTAGATATGTTCTTATTTTTGCTCTGCAAGACATTAATAACGAAACTAATTATCTGGCTCACTAAACTGTGGGAACCGATAAATATTTGAATTTGTAAAGATGTAATACTAAAAACTTTCCAGCATTGACATTTATTGCAAGTTTATATTGTTGAAATGTGTGCACACTTAAATAGAACAGATTATACTTACAACTAAATGTGCAAAATGCTTTGCACTTGAAATGCCACTTTGTTTCAGGTTCAAAACAGCTCATCCTGATCTTATTGGCAGCCTTCTGGTGTGGTTGGAGGTACAAATCCAGTGGTGCTGAGTTTGCAACACCTCATGGCCTATTGACCGCAAAAGTGGGGAGGGAGGGAGATCTCCAATATTTTTGAATTTCAAAATTAAATACTTTGGGGGGAGGGGCTGGGAATATTTTTGAAATATTTGGAACACCCCTAGTTATGTTTGAAGCAATCTGGTTTGAACTCAAAATAAGTCTGTTCAAATTCAGAATGACACTGCTAATGAAAGGAGTTTGCAATAAGTTTCCTTTTTTATCTTAGTTTTGAAACAGAGATGGATGCAGTTATGCAAGCCTCAGTTGCCCGTTTCAATGGAATTCCTTGGTAATTTTGTGAAACTGTTACAGTAATTTAGCTAAAAACCTCAAAGATAACATCAGCATGTACGAGAAATATAGTGAAAGAGCAACCCTTAATCTATAGTAAAAACTTATTTGTGCTTAAATATATGTATTGAAGATACAAACAGCGAGAAATGGAATTTGATCTAATGTTTGTTTGAACCAGCACTAAATTAATCTTCATTTCGGAAGAGAAAAATCAGTTTCCAGCAATACCTTTAAAAGTTTTGCATTCCAACTTAGCAAAATTCTTCAGAGCAGAATGTTTTACACAGAAATTTGCTGAAATTACAAAAAAAAAAATTGTATAACTTCTGGGAAGGGTGTTCTGTCTCTATCCATAGCTTACTTAGTCATGAATTCATGTACGTCCTGTTCACGCTGTGGGTGCATGTTGGACAGAGCTTGCATAATGGGAGGTTGAAATTTGGAGTTTTGGACTCAAAAATAAGGCTCATATT
>NW_015386557.1:406712-411107 GCF_001527695.2 Protobothrops mucrosquamatus | reverse complement strand
GACTGGCCTAGGGGAAAGTTTTTAATGGGGGTTTTAAAGTAATTTTAAATTAATTAGACCAATTAGTAATATTTGTTTTTAATTATGTTTTAATCTGTAGTTTTGGGATTTGCATTTTTATCTGGTTGTTAGCCGCCCTGAGTCCGCAAGGAGAAGGGCGGGATATAAATATAAACAATAAATAAATAAATAAATAAATCGTTTCAGAAGACAAGGGACAAGTCATCTGACCTCCAGTTTCTTTCCCAGAGAAAGAGGAACAGCAGACAACTAAGCAGACAGACTGAGGATCAAATGTAAGAGAACCTCCAACCTGGGGGTGGAGTGGAAAGAGGAATCAGCCTAGATCAGTGATGGTGAACCTTTTAGAGATCAAGTGCCCAAACGGCAACCCAAAACCCACTTATTTATCGCCAGGTGGGCGTGGCCCACTGGATGGGCGTGGCTGTGGTCATGGCAGATTGGGTAGGTGTGGCCAATGGGGGTGTGATTACCTCGATGTCGCTCATGGGGAGTGACATCTGTGGGGGCCGGGCAGGGTTGGGGGAGATCCAGGGGGTGTCTGGCAGGTGGGGCGGTGGGCAGGAGGCTCGTCCTGCGGGGTGAGGTGAGGCAAGGCAGGGCGGGGGTGCCATTGTCATAGGGAAAGGTGAGGCAGGGGCCGGGGCGGCTGCTGCCTGACACCATCGGCCCCTGCACACACAGGCCAGCGAGCACATGGGTGCTGGGATGCATCCGGCCATGTGGGACCTCGGCCAGTTAGCAGGCGGCTGGTTGAAGAGGGATGGTTGCCATCTCCGGGGCATGGCGCGCGTGCCTACAGAGAGGGCTCTGAGTGCCGCCTCTGGCACGTGTGCCATAGGTTCGCCACCACTGGCCTAGATAAATCCCTACATAGCCACAAGAGAACCAAGTCCAACCTCTCAAGTTCCACTGAGCCTTAGTTAACCCCAATCAGGTGTTAACAGTTGGGAAGATTCTTATGCATAGGCATGATGAGCAATAAGTCAGTTTAATTGGACCTTCATGTGTGGACGTGATCGTTCGTGCCTAACAGCAACTCACAAAGAGGACAGATTTTTGTAAATCCACACCTATTGTTGTTTTTTAAATAAAAAATGGACATGGTGCCTAATTTTAGGGATTTCCAAACTATGGGGCCCCAAATTTCCTAGTGGTCCTACTTTAGTGGCATCATTTCTTGCCATGTTGCACTTGAAACCCTGGAGAAAAGTGGCTTTGAACTGATGCATTTAACCTGCTGCTCATCAGACACATCAGGAATAATCTTTGGAAGGTACCAGATTTGGGAAGCTCTTCTATTATATTAGATATTTAGAAGATCCAGACTGCAAACTAAATATAAATGAGATCTGTGGATGTTGCTATTTAGAAAATGACCCACAAGTACCACATTTATCCAGGCTTAAATACCGTAATTCTTCGAATGTTACAGATCACCAATAGATGGCAGCATTGACACAGGACAATGTTTCTCAAGCTTGGCCATTTTAAGCTGAGTGGGCTTCAGTTCTCAAAAGGTTCTGGCTGAGGAGTTCTGGGAGTTGAAGTCCATATGTGTTAAAGTTGCCGGGGTTGAGAAACTGTGTTAGGAGCTCTGGTATGTCCTTTAGCCTCTATTTTTCACTTCAGTTTGAAGTTGCTGTGAGAAAAGATTATGTTGCAACATAATGACGTTATGGAAGACTGCAGTGAATACTTCTCAGTCCATATTAAGCAATGCATCAAGGCTGAATTTTTGACTGTTGAAGGAATCTTATTGAAATTGATCGCCAGATGTAGGTTGTTTATGACAATGATTATGCTGACATGAGTATTGTGCATCCCTGGGCCATATAAGATAAAAAGTGGACTGGGAAGAACTGATTTCTGTGATCCAGAACAAAATGGATGACCTATGACAGCTGATGCACCTCACATGAGAAATTTTGATTTAAGGACAATTGGCAGATTGCTCAAAGTGAAATTGCTGTCAAGCTTGCAATTTACAGGAACATATGAATTACATAACTGAGTTCTTAATTTAGAAGGTTTGTGTAAGATAGATTTCTCGGAAGCAGAAATGAAAGTTTAGGGTTGAATGGAATTTAAACATAGATCTCCCAGTTTCAGTCCAATCTCTTCAGTATTTGATGTTCATCTACTTTCATCCAATGTCCTAAATGTGTTGTTGATATTCAAAGTTGTCCCTTCGGTTCTGATGTTTTATTGCATTATTTCTCTCAAAATACAAAAAAAATCATAACCAGTATTTATTTTTTATTTTTGAGCTATTTCTTTTGGTCTCAATCACCAAATGATTTTTGACTTGCACTCAACTTTTATTGTATGTTCAAATGTGAGAGGAGATTTATGCAAGGTATGATCTGGGTTTTCACAATTCACCAAAGCGGATTAAAATGGTAATTGCATTATTCCCTCTGCAACTCAATGGCTTTTCCCCATCTGCACATGCCAAGAAGCACTTTGTTTTGTAGAATTTGGAATAGGAACTGTCACCTTTTTTGTTTGAAAGAAAATATTTTCTGAGTCCCCATGAAAACAGAAGTTTGTATTGCTGATCTAACTGATTGAGTAGAGCTCATATTTGCTGTCTTATTGTCATGTTCCAACTTTCCATTTTCCCTTTCAAGATAGACTATAAATCTGAGAGATATCCGATATCATGTCTTCAGTTAGGAGGGTCATAAGACCTGCTTTTGAAGATTCAGAAGACATAAGATTCAGAAGATTCAGGACAAGAAGCAACGGATGGAAACTAATCAAGGAGAGAAGCAACCTAGAACTAAGGAGAAACTTCCTGACAGTTAGACCAATTAACCAATGGAATAACCTGCCTCCAGAAGCGGTGAATGCACCAACACTGGAAGTTTTTAAGAAGAAACTGGACAGCCATTTGTCTGAAATGCTATAGGGTTTCCTGCCTGAGCAGGGGGTTGGACTAGATGACCTCCAATGTCCCTTCCAACATTATTTTATTATTATTATTATTATTATTATTAATAATAATAATAATAATAATAATAATAATAATAATAATAATAATAATAATAATAATAATAATAATAATAATAATTGTTTTTCCAAGGTCACAATTTTTTCCCTTGTATTTGAGAGACATGGTCTTTTCTTCCTACTCTGCTCTTGGGATTTTATAATCATCCATGTGACTAATCTGAATTCACTTTTTTTTCCAGATGTGGCCCAACTTATTCTGTTTGAGGGATAAATAAAGTTTATTTATTTAATCCTTGCTTCCACCATCCCACAATGATCAGTTTAGAATTATCGTCCTGTAATATTTTCTCTTGTAAATTACTTGGGGATCATGTAGTATTTTAGATTCGGTTTGGTGTAATGGTTAAGGCACACCAGAGTAAAAACTAGGAGACTGGGAATGTTAGTCCTGCCTTAGGCACAAAGCCATGACTGACCTTGGGCCAGTCATTCTTTGTCAACTCTAGGAAGAAGGCAAGGACAAGCCACTTCCAAAAATCTTGCCAAGAAAACTGCAGACATTTGTCCAGGCAGCCACCAGGGGTCAAGATTGACTGAAAAGCATGCATGGACACACATGCAGGTATTTAAAATGAAGATGTTCGTAGTTTATATTCTGTTTCTCCTTTACTCAAAGATCAGCTTATGCTCACTTTAAACATAATTTTAAAATGATTTTAATCTAAAATACTGTACCATTTAAAAATAAGATTGTATGAACAGATAGTATATGTTTCTATATAGATAAATCCCAACAAGCCCCTCCTGGGTGCTTAATTGTAGAATGATTATCACAAAATTACCAGTCATTTCTTTTTTATCTTACCTTTTTGATAAGAAAGTGGCCAGTTAAAATGTATGTACACTCCAGAACAATCTATGGTTTCATTATAATCTGGACTGCATGTGTGGCTCAGTTCAAAAGCAGCTACTTTATACTGTCTTCATTTCTATGACAACAGTTTGGTCCAACAGCATTTTTGAGTTGTTGTTTTTTAAAAAACCAACATTATATAGATCAACATGTCTATATAATAATTTGTAATAGCTAATTGTATTTTCAATCTCTGTTAATCACACAGTGTCTTAATGTAAATTCTCCCCAAGGTCTTTCTTCCTTGGCATTCAATTTTTCCTGATACGTTTTAAAATTAAATTGCATGAACATAAGTCCCTTTATAAACATGGCAACTCATTACATGCAGCTTCTCTAAAATAAGTGGTATGTTTTTTTTCCCCAAATGTGTTTTTTTTCCTTGAACTTTGATCATGGAAAGATTAATACTATGATATTTTGTCTGATGCTAGAATTTATACTACTGTGAAACCTAGCGGCACCCAAATTTACTCTCAGTAAAATTCATGGATACGTTTAAA
>NW_015386557.1:388024-406578 GCF_001527695.2 Protobothrops mucrosquamatus | reverse complement strand
TTTGTATCTCTGCATCTGTAGAACTTTTGAAATTTCAGTAAAAGGCAAGAAGTCTTCTGTGGCCTGAGTTAGACACTGCTAGGGTGATCACCATTGCGACATTTTCATGGTGCTGCCATTCTGCTTTGCAGTAGGAACAGTGGTACAATGTGGAAACAGGCTAAATATACATTTGCATGCAAAAGTAATATGCACATCTCTCTTGGTGACATTGTGCCCAGGTGCATGCAGACCAACAAAGACAGGCTGACCAGGTGACAGCAACTATGGTCATTCCTACCTGAATCTCCTGCATTTTAATAGCATAGCTACTAATGAAACTTAGCAAGGTGTATTGCTATGGCCACAGGATAAAATTAGAGACATGGAAAGTGTGTGTTCTTAGAGGTTATAAAATTCTACCTATTCCTTCAGATTGCAATCATTGCAATGTCAAATCAATAGAGAAGCTGGCTAAATACTTCATTAGCAAAGGGGAGAATAGGTGATGAAAAATGGCCTGGGAACAAACATTGAAGGAATCATAAAGGCGAAGCTACTGTATGGTGGGACATTTCACCTTGGCTATTTCAGGGAAACGAAAGCAGATTGGTTGTTGCAGCACTGCAACTAGGCTGTCACAGAGAAAGGATGCCAAGTAGTTACTGATAAAACACCTATTGCCTAAAATTTAATTCTGAATTAAAGTCTTCATTTGGCATGTATCACAGAGGTATGGTTGACATACTGGGGAGGGGGGAGAAAGATTAATTTATCTGTCATCTTATTTTGATAAGACTAGAATTGGAGAGCAGGTAGATGCTATTACAACAATCTGTCAGTTTTCAATGTACACTGTTGGTGACAGGGACAGGGTAGAGACGCTGTGGACTATCCCTTCTACTGCCTAGGTATATCTTCCTGAGAAATTGGATTTCCCTAGATTCCTTGTCCTAGAGCAGGTGTTTCCAACCGGGGGTATTTGTACCCCCTGGGGGTACGAGACGATATTCCAGGGAGTGCGAAAACTTGGGTTTAGAAATTTCAAAATTATAGTGTATATGCATAACCAGGCATTACTTTTGTAAGGGGTGCGAGAATATATCAGAAACATTCTAGGGGTGCGGGGTATAGAAAAGGTTGGGAACCACTGTCCTAGGGGATTTCAATATGCATGGTAAGTTTACCCAATTGGGAATAACTCAACATTTCATGTCTTGTATGACAAACATGGACTAGCTTCAATTGATACCTGATCCCCATATGTAGCGGAGCACCAACTGGATTTAGTTTTCTCCTCAGAGCTGTTGATTTAAAGATTAGATTGCCCCATGTGACTCCATTGTGATGGTCACTCCAACCTCAGTTTTGTGCTGATGTGAATCCCTGCAAGGTTAGTTAAAATGGTCTAATCCAGGTCCCCTTGATGAATGTAAATGGTTTCCTGAGTGAATTTGGGGAACTTTCTACATTCTTTGCGATATTGTCAGCAAGACATTGGACATGTGGGATAGTGTCCTCTTCCTTTCCATGGAGTCAAATTGGCTAAGGATAGGGAAGAGGATGAGACTTCACCTGGAGTACAAGTTGGAGAAAAGGTCTCTTGGGCCTATCTCAACTTGTGAGGGTGTTTCCTTTTCTGTAGCCATTGTGAAGTGTGTAGCATCCCCACCAATGTGAAGGGAGAGCACGGAAACAGTTTGTGGCTTGAGGTGAGCTACTTGCCCTGGCTTTTTCAATGAAGCTGAACTGATTGAAGAAGAAGAAGAATGTCTGCCTTCTTCTCCTCACCAAAATCCCATCCCTTGACACCCATTGGGGAAAAAAACAACTGTTGCATCTTAGAATCTTCTAAATCCACTATATCCCTTCTTTCAATCTTTCTCACGTGCATTTGTCTAGTCAAAATACCTGAGTGATTCCTATGAATGGAATCAATCTGGCTGCAAGACCCCATTCCCTCTGTCTCGGTTTTTAAAAAAATCACTGCAGCAAGGAAGCCAAAAGATAGCATACCTGCAGTTTGGTAGTCAGAAGGCTTTCAAAATGGTTCAAAAAAAAAAAAAAAGTTAGTCATTCTTGGGGCTGCAGAAGTGGGGAATAAAACTGGAACTGATCTAGGCTGTGTTTTTTGTTTATAGATCTTTGTAACTTTTCTGAGATGGAGAGTGGTTTATAAGCCCACGCACAATAAGCAGCAGCACTCTTGCCTTGACTCCTTGTGTTGTGCTAGAGCAGTGGTTCTCAACCTGTGGGTCGGGACCCCATTTGGGGTCGATCAACCATTTCATGGGGGTCGCCAAGCAAGGCTGTCCGCCATTTTTTTTGTCCGCCATTTTTTTCCCCTTTTCCAGCGGGTGCCTTACCTCCCTTGGGCTGGGCCAGCTGGTGGTTGGCCTGCTCCGTCTCTGCCGCTTGCCAGCTACGCCTCAGCCGGCGGAGGGGACGGAACCACACATGCGCGGTGCTCCCGGGCAGGGAAAGTCCTCGACTTACGACCGGTTGGGTAGTCCTCGACTTACGACCGGTTTAGTCCTCGACTTACGACCGGTTGGGGTCGCGGCATTAAAAAGGTTGAGAACCACTGTGCTAGAGTGATACTTGGACTTGAGCCAATATCTGTTGTCATCTTGGTCCTTGAACTCGATCCCTTTGTTTGCATTGCTTATGGAATCTCAGATTCTTGCCTTCAGTTAACATATCACCCTGCCTGGACAGAAAGCTGGAACTTGTTCTGCGGCTTGATAAACACGTTGCCTCTAAGATTTATGACCAGCCTGTTTATGTTGAACCGGAATTAAGTAAAGCAGTGGAAACTTGTTCCAGCCCTAAGCCGAAAGTCAGGCGACACAGCCTTATAGCAGAAAAATAAACATCAATTAATTTGCACAATTAACAGCAACATTTACAGCTCTGTAGATACAATAGCTCCTCCTGCCCTCTTTTATCACTCTGGGAGTGCCCACTCTTCCTCTGGCATTCTCCCCAAATATGAAGGTAGTGCATAGAAATGTCCTATATTTTTAGGCCAAGACATCTTGTTTTTACAGCTACAAACGGCTGCTGTATTCCATCTAAAAATCCTTGCCATCTAAAATTCTATTACTAACTGACTCAGCAGCAATTTGGGCAATTCTTTATCTCTTAGAGCAGAGCCCATTTATCTCAGCTTTTGCAGGCTTCATCACATAAATAACAATACCTAACCAATTACAACCAGGAATGCATATTTATGTGTAGTCTGTGGTTTAAATTTTCCTGAAGCTGAATTAGACTGTGCAAAGCATGTTAGGTGGACTCAGTGTGAGTCAGAAGAGCAAGTTAAATTAGTCAGAATGGAATAGGATCAAACTGATCTGGGGATTAAGATGGTATTAAACGGGTGTTAGACTTTAATCCTAATTCAGAGGGAGACTGGAAGCAGTCCGTGTTAATAATAGGTCTGCTAACTCAATTTCAGCTATGTGGGTCCAGTAGAAGAAGCTATGATGTGATTTGTTGGGTTTTGACAAAGTAGGTTATCTCAACCCTGCCAATGTTGTATGTAAATGAAGGCTTATTGTGCATCCCCACAGTGGGATCTAAAGTATTGTAGGCCGGTTACTACATCCCTTCTTGCTCCCAGGACCTTGCCTGACTTCACTCTTTATATTAAAGAAATATCTGATGTTTAGCAATGAAGAACTAGCATACTGTAAAAGAAAATGCAGTTTCTAGCATTATCTTGATTTCCCAGGATGTGGGTGCCTGGTTCCACATCCTTTCTCAGAAATAAAAATGAAGGGTGGCTGAAGATTAGTCTAGATCAGTGATGGCGAACCTGTGGGCATGCCCACCACCACTGCGCCAGCATCTCACGCAGGTCCATTAGGCCGCTGTTGGTGCCCAGAGCAATAGCCCCGCCCAACAGAAAGGAGGTGAAGCGGCCGGGTAGCAAGCTCGAATAGAGGTGGTAGAGCACTCCCCCATGCACTCGCTGGCCTCTGTGTGTAGGGGCCGATGGTGTCAGCCAGCAGCCGCCCCTGCCTCGCCTCGCCTTGCCCTGCAGCAATGGCACCCCCGCCCTACCCCCTGCCTCACCCTGCAGGAAAAGTTTCCTGCCCACCGCCCCACCCACCAGAGACCCCCTGGATCTCCCCCAACCCTGCCTGGCCCCCACAGCTGTCCACCCCACAAGCATCATCGAGGTGGCCACATCCACTCCGGCCACGCCCACCCAGTCTGCCATGACCACCGCAGCCACACCCACCCAGTGGGCCATGCCCCCCCACTGCCCCCCCGAGGGCACCACAATGCGCCCCTGGCACTTTGCGATAAATAAGTGGGTTTGGGGTTGCGGTTTGGGCACTCGGTCTCTAAAAGGTTCACCATCACTGGTCTAGATGTTTGTCCAGAAAAGAAGAAATATAAGTATCAGGTATGATCCCATAGAAGAGACAATGTCAGGGACCAGTCTAGTGATCCCATCACTGGCGGTTTTTAAGAGGAGCTTGGACAATCACTTGTCTGAAATACTGTAGGGGAGCAGGGGGTTGGATTAGAAGACCTCCAAGGTATTGCTCTCTCCTTTATGAATAGTTATTACACTCCAGACTGACTATTTTACACCATATGTATCTCTTAAAGATTTAAATGTTACTCTCCCATCAGTCAGCATTAAGTTTCTCAAATTAACAATTCTATCCATTGCAATATTTCTTACACCTGAGTTAGTAGAAAAGTCAGAAAACTGAATAAAAGTGATCCATTGTCTTAAAGAATTCAGGAAGCCACCAACTGAAGGAAACGGTAATATTGCTTAAGGCAATAGTTTAAACCAGGGCTTTTCAACCTTTTCACCCATTGTACCACTTTTAGGATATGGCAATATGTGAGTACCACCAGTCGCCTAGCAAGGTGTCAAAAACTTGATGACCCCCCCTCAAAAAAGGAAAAAAGTGATAAAGTACAAGTAGTCCTTGACTTACAACAGTTCGCTTAGTGACTGTTCGAAGTTACAATGGCACTGAAAAAAGTGTCCCCCAAGGCACAGCCGAGCAAGACACCTGCCTGCCCGCCCGGCATCTCTCTCATTCCCCTCCCCCGCTACCACTTTTCTAGGATGGTCGCGTACCACCTGCCAGGTGCCAATGTACCACAGGTGGTACCCGTACCACTGGTTGAAAAGCCCTGGTTTAAACAACTTCCTCAGGTGTGACCGACATCTAATAGAATTGTCTTGATGCAACTTTTAATGCTAAGTGGTGCATGGTAGTGACATTTAAGTCTGGGTCCCTTCATTTTCTGTTATTTAAGAATTGTAAGTTCTATTGCCTTCCGTAGATTCTTTCTTTTTTTAAATTTCAGGGAAATAAGCACGTGAGCGGGTGGAGTAAAGGAAACACATATTTCCTGAAGTGACATGCTGTTTTTTTTAGTACTGCTTTCATTCCATTTATCAAGCTTGACTGTCCTTCATCTGACTAAGTGAGAGGTTTTTTGTGCTTCAGTTTTTGGTCCCTCAAGCTGGTTAAAATGACAACTGTCCTGCTTCATATCACGGCCGTCCTTCTCGTCTTCTGGGTGCCTACTAGTAAGTACTAAATATTCAAAACAACAATAACAACAACAACTGAATTTACATTTGGTGTAGCTGGTGAATTTAGAAGCTGACTAGCGAAAGAGCAAAATGGAACAAAGCACACGAAATGGAGAATCCTAATTTGTGTGAATGTTATGTATAATGAATTTCTTCCAATGATAAGTTGCATGCAGTTAACCTTAAAGGGTTGGCAATATACTACAGTATATAGCAAAAAGGGAAAAAAATCTTTGGTTTACCTGAGATAATGTAGCATATTTAACATTTTATAACATTTTCTATGGAAGGGGAAATTTCTGATACAGCTACAACTTACAGGAGCCTTAATCAGCATAGAAAAATGTGAGGGTTGCAGCGAAGTATAGTATAATATTTGCAAAGTGTGTGCTAGGCTACACAGTGAGACTTTTTTTTAAAAAAAAAGTGTTCTTAGATTATAGGAAATAAGAACATTAAATTGCTAATATATGTAATTCTGATGCTATCCTCTGATGACATTTTTCATGCTCAGTCAGTAAGGATTCAGTGGGCACGCACTATGTGTGTGCATATGAAAATGAAATGGGTTGAACAAAGCTTAAGGTTTCCTGGTCTACCAAAATATTTTACCTTAAGTTGTGGCTCCTCTCCTGGTTCGGCTGAAATGCCATCCATTAGTTCATCAGCCAGCAGAAAACAGTATGACACAAAATTTGTATTGTTGATCCTTGTCTTGCCATAGGAAGGATGCTATTGTATGGGGGTATTATTACATGTTGTGTGCAGGGGACATTAAAGAAAGATTTGGGTGAATTTCTTTGGCTTTCTTCTTGTCTCCTTCAATAAACATCACCACCCAGCAGGAAAATATACATCATTTTTCTGAACAACAAGGATTGTGAAATGCTTTTGGCCATAACCCCCCCCACACACACACACATACACATGCAACTGATAGCTGTTAGCTACTGATTGCTGACAGGAACATGGGGGGTGTGTGACATAGTGTAGTTCAGCCTTCCTTCTTCCATACTATATAGCTGACAGGCATATGGGAGAGCTTGTGTGATGCTATATAGCAGGCATGTCAAACTCGCAACGTCACATGACGTCGTGCAATGTATTGGAGCTTTTTTGCCATTGCCGGCAATGGGGTGGGCACAGCTCCGGTATGATGAAACCGGCCCGCGGGCCGGCAGTTTGACACCCCTGCTATATAGGATTCCTGGTACACCTTGCAACCCTCCCATGTCACCTGTGATCTCTTAAAGCAGGCTATTTTAAAACATGGGTTTAGCATACTACTGAAAGAGCCTTAAACCCATGTGAAGTAATCCAGGTCACAGTTTAGAGGATCAAGGGGATGGGTTGTGCAGTGCCAAGAAAAATCTACCTTCCAATTAATCACATAACTATCTTGTACTGCCTATCAGTGGATAAGACGTCTAGTACTACCTGGGTTCAAAATCTGACAGACAAAGGGAGAATTGCACCATGAAGCAGCAGCAAGAAAGTCTACTCTCTGGCTATAATTAGTGCATTGCTGCTGTCATCATTGGTCACCTGCTATTTAGGCCAATATTTGTCTTCAAGCCAAGATTGGTTCACAAGTCTTGCAGATAAAGAGAAAGCCTGATTTGAAAGAACTAGATTCTCCTACTGCCCAAGCCAAATGACCACGGAGGACAATGCTCAAGATTACTACTAGCTGAGGGCACCTTAAGGTTGGCTCAGGTTTGGGTAGGGAATGAGTTGAAGGCAAACTGTGGAAGACACAGCAGGAAAAGGAGATCTCCAGAGCATGTTCATGGGCCATTAGGTGCAAATGGAGACTGTAAGGAAATCCAGACAGCATTATTTCTTAGTGACTTCTGAACATAAAGGTGGACTGCACCTTTATGTAAGCCTATGTAAGCCTTATTGAAAGAAAGTACAGTTCCCATTTGTTTAAAAGGGGACACAGTAATGCCAGGAAATACTGTATTTTGCTGGATTGTGTCCTGTTAGAAAAACTCACTCTATCACATTTCATGAAATTCAAAACCTTTCCTGTCTCTGTCAAGGGAGAGCAATTTGTTATGGTACCTTGCAGATATGGTCATATATCTGCAACAGCAACCCAAAAAAGCCAATGCAATCCAAAGTTGCATTAACAGAGGGATTGAATCAAGATTGCGTGAGGTACCAGTACCACTCTATAAAGCCTTAGTAAGGCCACATTTGGAATACTGCATCCAATTTTGGTCACCACACTATAAAAAGATGTTGAGATTCTGGAAAGAGGGCAGAGAAGAGCAATAAAGATGATTAGGGGCCTGGAGGCTAAAACATATGAAGAACAGTTACAAGAACTGGGCATGGCTATTCTAGCGAAGAGAAAGACCAGAGGGTGACATGATAGCAGTGTTCCAATATATGAGGAGCTGCCACAAAGATGAGGGGGTCAACCTATTCTCCAAAGCACCTGAAGGCAAGATAATGAACAATGGATGGAAACTAATCAAGGAGAGAAGCAACCTAGAATTAAGGAGAAATTTCCTAACAATGGCAACAATTAACCAATGGAACTTCAGAAGTTATGGGTGCTTCATCACGGGAGGCTTTTAAGAAGAGATTGGACAGCCACTTGTCAGGAATGGTATAGGGTCTCCTGGTTGAGCAGGGGATTGGACTCCAAGGTCCCTTCCAACTCTGTTATTCTAAACCCAAACTGTATTCTAAGTCATTTTTTCCACTTCCTCATGACAGTTTGAAAACATCCACGATTGTTTTGAAGCCTATCATCCTTGCATTGCTGAGAATGAGGAACAAACAATTATTGTCCACTCTGTGTTGCCTAGGACTGGAGAGACATAAGTTGGTTCAAATCTACCCTTAGGCACAGAAGTTCATCATATAACGTTGGAACAGTCAAGCTTTCTCATCAAAGCCTACATCACAAGCAGCAAAGGGTGAATGGCAAGAGTAGTTATGCCTCCACTGCAGTACAAACTCTGCTACTTTTCTACATGTTCTCATGATGTTGAATCTACAATATGTACAAAAGGGATGTTGCTGGCATCATGACATTGCTTTCATCATTTTGACAAAAGCACTGGATCTTTAGGATGCTTCTGCTCTCAAGGGTGTTGTTGGGAAAAAAATGGAAGAATAGAAGATTATGTACACCACCTTGTGCATCTGAGTTAAAGACAGGATGTGTTTTTAATAAATCTTTTTTTCTAATTTTTTTACTTACAAGGATTTATCTACTGCCTGGATTGTAAGATTCTGGATGGATTGCAGGGCAAAAATATAATATTTGCACTTCAACACTGAGAGAATAGAAGTAAAGGAGCTCAGTAGCAACAGCCAAGCAGACAATTGCAATTGGTTACCAATTTCTCCCTGCTTGGACACATAGACTGGGCAGATGGCATCCGAGAGTAACCTGGAGTCAGTCCACAGAGGACTTTAAGTACAATTGACTAAAACGATTCAGACTTAATAAATAGTAAATCAGAAAATAATGCATAATTCATAAATCCAAAAATCAGGATTTATTAATCCAAATCAGGAGGAAAAATATATTGAATTCACAATACCATGTAAGGATATTTAGTACAAGCATTTTAAATACTCAAGAATATGGTGAAAATACAGCATCCCCTCCTGCAGTTGAGGCTCCAAATCCCTTGCATTTTCGATGCTCAAATTTCATTGGGCTGCTGCTATTTTTGAATGTTCATTGTCCAAGGTCATACCAATTAAGATTGATACTGTTTTGATTAATTCCTAAAGCAAAACATTACGTTATTTGTTTATATGATTCCAAATTGATCTTTTTGCATGTTTTGATATTTATTACTTTTTATACTTATATTTGCCATTTTTATACTTGCTGTTTTTAATCTATTGTTCTGCTCCATCCAAAGCTGCCTTCAGTGAGATGAATTGCTATATGAATTTAATTAACAAATAAATAAATAAAACTAATCGTGGCAACCAAACTGAAGGCAGTATTCTAGGTGTGGTCTTACCAAGGCATTGTAAAGTGGTATTAACACTTCACGTGATCTTGATTCTATCCCTCTGTTAATGCAGCTTAGAACTGTGTTGGCTTTTTTGGCAGCTGCTGCACACTGCTGGCTCATATTTAAGTGATTGTCCACTAGGACTCCGAGGTCCCTCTCACAGTTACTACTATTGAGCCGGGTACCACCTATATTACACTTGTATATTTGGTTTTTCTTGCCTAAATGTAGAAACTTACATGTAGAAACAGTCTATACACACACTTGCAATTTTTGTTTATTTAAAATTAGTGGTGTTGCTCCTACCATTCAGATCCATGCTGATGATACCTTTTGGAATTCTAATGGTGGTTGGTTAATCCTATTTGACCTAAAGATCATGTCTTTAGATTTTGGGTGGGGGATGTAGATTTTAGGAGTCTTTGTCTTTCTAATCCCATCAGATCCAAGCTTCCTGGCCCCAGTCTTCCTGAATGAATCACCAAATCTGCATTTCTACAGAGCTGGTTTTGGCTTGGGGCAGATTGGGGGAGATGGTTTCTGTCTCCCCCCCCCCCGTTTTATTCCTTTGGAAAATATAATATTCTGCTTTTTAATATCCCCCAAAATATTTCCTTCTCTGGGGGGGGGGTGCTGACTTCCTATAGTACCTTCTTCCTCCTATTTTTCCCACCACAAACAACCTTGTGAATTACCAGGCACTGCTGAATAGATCTAATTTTGGTTTGTCTAGATCCCTTAGAAATCTCTGATACTATCCAGATCTAAATGTCAGATTATTTACCTTTAGTGGAAGGCAGAGATGCTGAAGAATATTAAGCAGGGTTTTTTTTTCCTTCCCCAGTATTGCTCAAATTGTTTGCCAACCCTGATTCTTCTGTTCTTTTTCAGTTGAGAGGGAGTAAATGCCCTCAAGCAAGGATGCAACCAAGTGACCTTTTGTAAAAAAATTCTGCTTACTTATAGTACACAAATGCTATGGCAGCACTTTTATTTCCTACCCTAACATTAATGATGTTCCTTTCCTTTTTCACACAGTCCATGGGTGAGACTAATAAGTCATCCTTTGCTGCACCAGTTGCATTCTCCTCCTAATTCTGACACAATGTTCTGTCTTAAAGTATCTATAATCTGTTAGACTTTATCACCCATTACTGGGTGGTTGACTATGAGTGGCAAGCGAGACAGCGGATGTCATACTGGCATAATTTCTGGTTGACTCAAGGATGGATGGAGACAGCCAACTCAGCAATAGGCTGAGAATTTGGAAAATGTTAATCTCAATGTATCTGGAAGAGGGAGTCTGAGGAAAGATGGAACAAAATGTTTCAATATTTTGTTCTCTGTTTGCCACAGTGGAATGAAACTCCCCCTTAGTTGGATTCTCACAATGCAGGACAAGTTAATTCAGACTTCAGACTTCACTTCAAACTTCACTATTGCCCCTTACAAAATACTAGGAGGTATCTCCTTCTCCCATCCCTCTTCTGTTACTTCTAATTTGGCACATATTCTTTGGCTTATTAATGTATTCAATGGATCATGCTAAACAATCTCGAATGAATTCTAATGAAATTTTACTACACTATTAATTTCTTCGTATCTTTGGAGATTCTCAATCATCCAGGTCATGGTTATCCCAAAGGTGCTTTTCAAAAGGCAACTGGACTTCCTTGATTTTTCTCTCCTTGAAAACATTTTGCTTCTTATCCAAGAAGGTTCTCATCCAAGAAGTCCAGATGCCTTTTGAAAAGCACCTTTGGGATATTAATTTATTCATTCCCTCCTACCTCTGTCACTGTATCAGTGCTGTCTAGGCAACCAAAGTGGAGTTTGCTTTGGGTTATGCTGAACTTTAGGGGGTAAACATCTAGCCCAGTGTTTCTCAACCTTGGTGGTTTTTAGAGGTGTGTACCTCAACTCCCGGGATCCCCCAGAGTTGAAGTTCATACCTTTTAAAGTTGCCAAGGTTGAGAAACACTGGCCTAGCCTATAAAGTGTTAAAAACTGTCTCTGTGTGCTAACTACCCAGGTGCAGACAGATACTTACACTTGGCAAAAGACGTGGATGGCCAGCAGCACGGTGTGCTCTCAGAACAGAGTTGTACGAGGAAGCCAACTTAGCATTCATTGCCAAGAATTCCACTGCAAAAATTTTGTTTGTCTTTTTTCAGTGGGTCTGGCTCAGTACAACAATGGCAGGAAGACATTTCTATTCCAAGGGAAAGTGATGTGTGATTTTAAAGTGTGCATTATTTCTTGGCATGTTACAAACAAGTAGAAAGCAAGAATGTGATCAATGTTACAGTAAAGGGTTTTTTATAGAGTTGACTGAACATGCTGTGAACTGATGGGAAATGATTTCTTTTTCTTGGTATCTTGCCCTTGGACCTGTTCGGCCAAGTTGTTTCCTTTTTGTCTTGGCTTATTCCACTCTGTGGAATAAATGTTGACAAGCAGATCGCTGCTGCTTTTAATGGGGCTGTAGTTCATCATAGACAAAATGAGAAACCAATGGTTTCATATAACTGGCCAGGAAGGGAATGAAAGGCTATCACTCTGTGCTTTTCAGTCATGCACTTCTCTAGAACTGTTCCAGGCTTGCCTTCCATTTGAGGGAGAGGTCACTGGTAACTCAGTGGTTACTCTCTGATTATTTATAATCACATGACATGACATACTAATGCTATTAATCAAAGTAAGGTGGTGACTTTGGCTAATGGATAAGCAAAGGTAAAGAGGTGGAGGTTGGAGCTGGGTGCTATACAGCCTGCAGGGTGCTCCTTAGCCCTCCAACAGTAGAAACTGGGGAGGAAGTGATGGCAGCCTTCCCATTGCTACTCAGTTGGACTGCTCTTTGGCTCTAGGTGTTGTTTTAGTATCTATGTTGAGTTCAAGTCTCAGTCCATATAGAAAGGATGGAGAGTGCCCAATTGTCCATTCCTTCAGTAGGCATATTGGCTTGGGCAGAACTTAATATGCAGCAAAATATTTTAGATGGGTAACAAATCTTTACTAGGATGACTCTTTGCCATTAATCCAGTGGAACAGCTTGCTGTCAGAAGTTGTGACTGGAGGTTTTTAAGAAGAGACTAGATAGTGACTTGTCTGGAATGGTATAGGGCAGTGGTGGCGAACCTATGGCACGGGTGCCAGAGGTGGCACTTAGAGCCCTCTCTGTGGGCACACGTGCCGTTGCCCCAGCCTTGCCTCCCCCGTGACACCCTCCTCACCAGCAGCCCTCCTGGAGAAGGGTCACCCCCGAGTGTGGCCCACGCGGAGCAGTGCAATCAAGGACATGGCAGCCAGGCAGCGTAGACAAGACTCTGCCCTCATGCCCCATCCCACACAGTTGATGCTGCGGGGCGCGGGCAGAGGGCATGGCTGCCATGGCGCTGCTGGGTGATCTGCGGCGGGCCCTGGAGGCAATGAGTGGCCCTGCGGGCAGGTGGGGTGGGGGCGGGGCAGGGGCAGGGCAGGGGGTAGAGTGGGGGCGGGGCCAGTTTTTGGGCACTCGGTCTCTGAAAGGTTCACCATCACTGGTATAGGATCTCCTGCTTGAGGAGGGGGTTGGACTAGAAGACCTCCAAGGTCCCTTCCAGCTCTATTCTGATTGATTGATTGATTGATTGATTGATTGATCTTTCAGCCTACAGTATTTTCCTTCCCACTGTGCTTATTCATTTGGTCTCAATATTGCAAACCCTGCCTCTGACTGCCTTTTAAGAGAGACAAGGTAGATGGAAGAGCGCCTTCTTTCCCAGTCTGTATTGGCTTCCCAATTATTCTAGGGAGGGCTCAGAAGCAGAAAACTGTCATTTATCAGGCCCAGCACAAAATGTTAGTGGGAACATAGAGAGTGGCTGGTCGGTAGGAGAGGTTATGTGGCATTCTAAGAAAGGTTACAGTTTGGGGTTCTGTAATGGCCTGTGGCAATGACTTTGGGAGACAGGAGGAAGAGCTGCAGACTAGGCAATGGTCTAGGCCAGGGGTAGGCAGCTAAATTCACAGAAGGACGGGACATGGCAAATGCCTCAAAAAAACAACAACCCTCCCTAGTTTCTTGAACTGTATAGATTAGTGGGAGAGATGTACTTTCAAATCTGCAAATTTCCTGTTATCGTAACTTTACAGTAAAGTTAGAGCTAGTTCTGGGGGTGCTTCTATCTGGAACACAGTACCTCACAAGGCTGATAGACACTCATACCGAAATCCATACAAGACTTTGCAATTCTCTAAATTACAGTATATCATAAATCAAATAAACATGCACAAGGAGCGATTTTATACTTTATAGCAAGTTTTCTTGGGTTTGATGCTGGAAAATGCGGTACACGTTTATCTAAATTGAATGATCTAAAATGTCCTTATAAAGTGAAAGATAAATGTCACAGCCATGTACCATCAACAATCTCTGTGGATGTAAAATAGATATTAAATGACAAAAGCAACTTTCAGCTGCTGAATTGTCACTGCAATCTCAATTAAATGACTTTCCAGGAATTATGGATCTATTTTTGTGAGTTCTCTGACAAACTGCATCAGTGATAGTCTTTGTTGCCAATGGAAGTTCCAAATTTAACCTTTGTAACATTTCGTTGTTGTCTGAATTGGGTTACATGAAAGATCTGAAATTCTTCTCCACTTGACACAGTTGTTTTGAATGCAAAATAGCTACTTTGTGTTTGGATTGTGTTTTTTCAGACATCTTGGTAGTATTTTGAGCCTATAACATTTCCCCTACATGCAAATTACCAAGTCAGCTGAAACTGTCTTCTCTGTACAAATGTCTCTCATCTATAGTCCTACCTAGAGCACAGGAAATGAAAAAGTGGGGCATCCAAATTTTTTCCAATGAAAGAAAGTTTTTTTAAAAAAAGAAGCTGATGCAGCTGCTTTGGAAATGTAAAAGAACAGAGGAGAACAGGAAGAGGAAGTGTAGAGGAAGGGGAAAAGCATCTGACTTAGGGAACCCTCAACCCAGAAGGAACTACTAATTCTATATATATAAATAAAAATGTAAATGTTTGTTTGTTCAAAATCTTAAATCTCCGAAAGTTCTGCACCGATTGCTTTGAAATTTTGACACAACGTTGCATTCGAATACACACGTGTTTTTATATACCTATATTATATAGATATCACACCTGTGACAGGTAAAAACATGCTTTTTTTGAAAAACAGCACCATCTGTTGGACGTAAAAGCAACACATGCTTTTACCAGACTGAGCCACAGCAACGCGTGGCTGGGTACAGCTAGTAAAGAATAAAATAGTTCTTCTTCTTCTTCTTCTTCTTCTTCTTCTTCTTCTTCTTCTTCTTCTTCTTCTTCTTCTTCTTCTTCTTCTTCTTCTTCTTCTTCTTCTTCTTCTTCTTCTCCTTCTCCTTCTCCTTCTCCTTCTCCTTCTCCTCCTCCTCCTCCAGGCCAGAATGCTTGTTTAATTTTCATCAAAATATCTTTTTTAGAACCTGCTTCACATACTTTTAGAACTGCATATCTTTTTGGTAAACTTTTCTTTGCATCCTGTTCTTGTTTTTCTAGTGCGCTCATGTGAAGTCAGCATCCATCCCAAAGTAAATGCTGTGATGTTTGGGGCTTCTTTGAATCTGACATGCACAGTTTCATGTAGCAACTATTCTGAACTGAGATGGGAAGTAGCTCTTCCATTCGTGCTCAAGAAGGGAGATGGTTGGATTAATCTGTACATAACCAGAGTGACTGAATGGTCACTTCCACTGTCATGCTTAGTTAACTATGGAGACTTTAATCAAACCTACACCAAGAAAGTAATTTATGTTTACGGTAAGTATTTACACTTTATGTTTACCATATATATTCCAAAGTCAGAACTAGAAGGTATCATAAGGCTTGGGTTAGATTTGGTTTTTTGGGGAAAAAATTCAGTAGAAGCACTGTGCTTATTTTTTCCCACCAACTATAAAATAGTGGCAAACTAGTGTTGCCGTGTCTTTGCATGGTGTTTAATGTTGTCGGTGGAGCTCAGAAAGGAGGTTCATGCAAGGCAATAACTGAGACTAGTTTATGTTCACCTTTAGAGCCCTTTCCAGCCCTCAAAAGGATTTGATCTGGGAAGTCTGCAGGGTCGAACCTGGCTTCTGCCTTTCTGGTGATCCATGGTGATTCTGCTCTAGGTGTAAACTGACACCACAAAGGCCATGCAACAGCAGTTCCCATCAAGTGACCTTCAGATATGGTGGGATGACAATTTCCAGAATTTCTGACCATTATGTTCTAAGGGATCAAGATCTCGAATCTCTTTTGGGCCGGTGGACACACTGGAATTTTTGAAAGTCTGTTGAGAACATGGAGAATGACCATTATAGGAAAGAGCTTAATCAGCCTTTAAGGTAGACAAGGTCAGGAAACAGGGGACACTAGTTTTCAAAAGTACTGTAATGCACTTAAGAAAATTCCAACAGAAACTGAAAATATACCAAAGCTTCTCTCTATTTCAACCTATTCCTAACCCAGTCAGGGCAGAATTGTTTTGAATTTCTTGTGCTTCCTACGTCCCCAGGACTTTCCTGTAGCAAACTTCATACTCTCCAGATGTGGTCTCACATCCCTGTACCAAGTGGCTGCTAAGAGGCTGTCATGAAACAACAAAAGTCAAAAGATGAGAAAAATACATTGCAATTTGTTTATTAAATTAAGTATGCCATCCATCTCACTTTGCAAAGTGACTCTGGGCAGCTTACAATTAAAATGATAAATACTAAAATATTAAAAGGCAAGATTGATACAGTGGTGCCATCTTTTCTGTTAAGGTCCACCAGCCAGCTCCAACACAGAGTGCCCCTATCAGGGCCCCAGGCCAACAATCAAAACTTGGTTTTAATGCCTTTCTCCTATGATTATACAGCAATTTAATCTTCTACTTCCACTGTAGTATTAAAGTAGTTTTATTGGTATATATCAATAGAAATATAATTTTTCTTTATCTCCAATAGACATAAAACTATTTTTTCCTAGCTCTTTCATCTTTGTTTTTGTTTTGGCATGGTATGTTATATAACAGTGATGGCGAACCTTTTAGAGACCGAGTGCCCAAAAACTGGCCCCGGCCCCGCTCCACCCCCTGCCCCGCCCCCACTCCGCCCCCCATCTTCTGCCCCGCTTGCCCGCAGGGCCACTCACCACCTCCAGGGCCCGCCGCAGATCGCCCAGGCAGCCCAGCAGCCCTCTGCCCGTGCCCCGCAGCATCAACTGTGCACAATGGGGTGTGAGGGCAGAGTCTTGTCTATGCTGCCTGGCTGCCATGTCCTTGGCTGCGCTGCTCCGTGTGGGCCACGCTCGGGGGCGACTCTCCTTCAGGGGGGCTGCTGGAACTCGTGCCATAGGTTCGCCACCACTGTTATATAACCTGAATGTAGGATTTGTTTATCATACATACTCAGCATTTTGCTTGCTCCAGTTCAAGATAGTATTCAATAATAATAATAATAATAATAATAATAATAATAATAATAATAATAATAATAATAATAATAATAATAATAATAATAATAATAATAATAATAATAATAATAATAAAGTTGGAAGGTCATCAAGTCCAACCCTCTGCTCAGGCAGGTAACCCTATACCATTTCGGACATATGGCTGTCCAGTCTCTTCTTAAAAACTTCCAGTGTTGGAGCATTCACCGCTTCTGGAGGCAGGTTGTTCCACTGGTTAATTGTTCTAACTGTCAGGAAGTTTCTCCTTAGTTCTAGGTTGCTTCTCTCTTTGGTTAGTTTCCATCCGTTGCTTCTTGTCGTGCTTTCAGGCACTTTGGAAAATAGCTTGACTCCCTCTTCTTTGTGGCAGCCCCTGAGATATTGGAACACTGCTATCATGTCCCCCCTCGTCCTTCTCTTCGTTAAAGTAAGCATTTATATATCTTGAAAATAAAACAAGAATCATTAGTTTATCTTCTTTTTAGGTTGGTTATGTAGGCTATTCAGAAAAGATGAATTCAAACCAAGATAGTGTGAACCATATAAGCATTCATTTTACCTCTCTGTGAGGTTATTTCTTATCAAAATATAATCATAACAATGCACACGTGTATATTTGGAATTTGAATCGTAATCTGAAATGAATTTGCTACCTTAGTTTTCTAACTCAAGACACCAGCAGAACACATTGTTCCAAAACAGGGATATTAGATCTTAGATAATACAATTTCCCATCCATGCAATTAATACCAGGAAAAAAGGTCCCTGATGGAAATCTATTGTACCAACCTATACTTTCTTCTACATCTAACATATATATATATATATATATCCAGGCATCAAGCCAAAAATTAATCAGCTATTTCAGACAAATAATCACAACCCTTCCACTTCCGCTTCCTCTTCCCATAACTGGAAATAAGCTATTAATCCTGATGGGGTCCATTATCCAGTTCATAGGATCACCACACCCATGGCAACAAACTTGTCTATACTGAATCGCCCTCCCTACTGCATAAGGAAACAGGAAACTGGAAACTCCAGAGGAAAGCAGCAGCTTCTGGCAGTGTCCTTATTTCCAAGAAGAAGCATCTATGGGCTCCACATAAGTCCTAGTGGTATTATTAGTGATTTAAAATAGAGGAAGGTTGCTCTGTGATGCTTTATTTAGAAGGGGATTTATCTGTCTTGCCCCACAACAACAACAACAACAACAACAACAATCATCATCATCATCATCTGGGGTGACTAAGAGCATGCTCGGGGACCAGAACAGATACAAGGAAGCAACTTTCCACTTTGACTTTTAGTAAAGAGATGGTTTTACAGTGGGCATAAGCTGGTGCTTATTTTGTGGAGAAACAGTCATGAATTGTGAGAATGGCTAAATGTTGGTACCAAACCAACATGCCATCCCTTTGATAGCGCAGTAAGGAAGGGATGCAAAAAAACATTTCAGGGATCTGGAATTTCAGGGATAGAATATAATAATAATAATAATAATAATAATAATAATAATAATAATAATAATAATAATAATAA
>NW_015386557.1:379376-387924 GCF_001527695.2 Protobothrops mucrosquamatus | reverse complement strand
CAAATAGGTGGGCGTGGAATGCTGCAAGTACATCAGATGGTTGAAGAAGAAAAAATGGCTTTGGAAGAATATCTGAAGGACAATGATGAAGATGCACTGAAATTAGTATATCAGGAAGGCTTACTGACTACTGGAGAGACCAAACTGGCCTACAAGAAAGACCAAATGAAGAACAGAATAGAGGCATGGGAAGACAAAGTACTACATGGCCAGTACATTAAAAAAAATAGCTGGGAAAGCAGATAATAACAAGACCTGGCAATGGCTAAGAGCAGGAAAATTGAAGAAAGAGACCGAGGGACTAATTCTGGCTGCACAAGACCAAGCCTTAAGGACAAATGCATATAAAGTCAAAATTGAGAAGACAGCAACAGACAGTAAGTGCTGCCTATGCAAAGAAGCTGAAGAAACAGTGGACCACCTGGTAAGCTGCTGCAAGAAGATTGCACAGACTGACTACAAGCAGCGGCATGACAAAGTAGCAACAATGGTGCATTGGAAGATCTGCAAGAAATATCATTTGCCTGTAAGCAAAATTGGTGGGATCATAAAATAGAGAAAGTCATAGAAAATGATAAAATTAAACTGCTCTGGGACTTCAGAATTCAAACAGACAAGCACCTGCAACACCTCAAACAGACAAGCACCTGCAACCCCAGACTTAACAATTGTCGATAAGAAAGACAAAAAAGTCTGGATAGTGGACGTGGCAGTGCCTGGAGACAGCAGAATAGACGAGAAAGAACTGGAGAAGATAACAAAATACAGAGACCTACAAATAGAAATAGAAAGACTTTGGCAAAAGCAAGCAAGGGTAGTACCAATAGTAATAGGCGCCTTGGGTGCAATCCCAAAACAACTTGAGCACCACTTGAACACCATTGGCATTGACAAATTTGCTATTAGTCAATTGCAAAAGGCAGCCTTACTAGGAACTGCTTCCATCCTGCAACGATATCTGTAATACCATCAAACATCCACATCTGCCTATCCCAGGTCCTGGGTAAGGACTCGATAGGTAGACAAAATGCCAAATCCAGTCTGAACATCTGGCTGACTGTGCGATGATCCATAATAATAATAATAATAATAATAATAATAATGGAAGGTACCTTGGAGGTCATCTAGTCCAACCCCCTGGATAGGGTTCTTTGAGCAATGAGGAGGCAATTGCCAACCGCAAGGAGAAACAGACATGATCTGAGGGCATAGCCCACTGGTTATTGCAATGCATTGAAGCTGAACACCTTGATGAGATAAATCCCAGGGATTATGCTTGGTGCTAATTAAGGAGGCTGAATAAGTTTCTCCACTTTAGATTTGGATTCATCCCTCACTCTTTCATTAGACCATCTAGGGAGGCTTTTATAATGTCTGGAAACAACATGTTAATAACAACAGCATATAAATTCTTGATGGCATTACCACCTCTAGGAGGCCAAGATTGCCTAGCTCTTTGAAGTGCTAACTCCGGTTTATCTTTCCAAATACTGATCATCGCTATCTTTTGTTATCCCAATCTAGAATTCTCTACTCCAGTAATATATCCAGTTTCTGAAGTTCTGAACGATCATTTGGAAAAAATTGTGTGCAACGTCTCTAGCTTGAAGGTGAGGGGCTCCATCCCATCTCACAGCAACATTTCCCTGAGCAGAGATGGCAATACCCTGAACAGTAGCCACGGAAAACCATCTGTGGAGTACAATTTTGTGCCTAATTTAGAGCAGGATGATGGGGCTGAGATCCTCTGTGAGGCCAACCTCCTGTTGGGTGCACAAGTGCTGAGAAAAAATGCAAATCAAACTTTGAAGGTTGTGGGTAAGTTGCATTTATTGCATGGCAGGTTAACTTTTTTTTTTTCCTCCTTCAGACTAGGGATGGTTATTTGTTATTAGATGTCATACTTCTCTCCGGCAATTTGTCCTAGCTTGGAAAAATCTAGGACTTGTCCTTGATAGTGAGAGCAGCATTTAAGCAATCCCATCAAGCCCACCTTTCTTTCCCTTCTTTCTCACAAAGACTATTGGTGAAGCCTATTTCCCTCTTGTGGCAGGAAAATATTTTTTGTCACATTGCTGACCAGATAAACGAGTGTGAAGATTTCAGAAGCACCATGGGCTTTTCCAGAAACTGTTTAAGTATACATATAATGACAATGTATCCCCAGGGCAAGGATGCTCTTGCCACCTTATTTACAGTGGATATTACTTGCCATCCTTGTCATGGTTGACTTACTGGGGAGGCATAGCTGTGGGAAACCACTTGGTTTCATTCCTGGCGTTCAACACAGTTAAGTGAGAATAGGGTGTAGCAGGCTGAGATCTTCTCTTCCACTTGACTAGTATAATTTGGCACAGACAACATGAAGCTAGCTTTATAGCTTGTCCACGCTTGCACTTTATGTCAAAACTAGGGGTTCTTTTGTCCCATGCTCTTAGGATCACACCCAATTCTGGTACACCTCACCTTCCCTAATGACTGGGTAATAATAGTGCTATACTGCATAGATCTTCTGGCCTGTCATCTATTACTAGGTTAGTTTTTCCAGTGTAACATCTTATAATTATTTTTTATGAACTCAGAAATCTCACTATCCATAGATTTATAGCAGGAGGAACACTAGTAGCATTGAAGTCTGGCTAGTGTTCATTTTCCTCTTTAAAAAAATAAGATATTTGCTTAGATTAAAGCAGTACTCAGATCTCTTACATATACTTCTTTCATTATAAAAATGCCATCTCTAGGCAGCCCACCTTTCATTATTCAGAGGCTACCTTTCCTAAAGTGCTTCATGAACTGATCATGGAACAAAGCAATTACATGGTCAGTTCATGAAATGCTGTGGGAAAAGCATACTAGGGAATTTAGTAAAGAATTTCAACTATGCTTTACTAAAATGTCTAGTGTTCATTCCACAGATGTTTAAGGACAAATCCTTATTAACAGAACAGAACACAAAATAACACAAAATACCTGATAGGAAAGTGGTGTCTGAAGAGTAGACAGAGAAATCGACCAGTCTTGGTTGTTCGAATTTCTGAGCTGTCAATCAATGCTGAACATGAAATGGCAAACAGGACTAACCTTTTTGGTTTTTTCTTGCAGCTAGCCCTTATAATGTCAGCATATCAGCTACTCATGTGACTTACAAAGTGGATTCAAAAATTGTGGTGACTTGTAATGCTAAAGCAAAACCCCATCCAGAATATTCCTGGGATCTTCCCTCCAAAGTTAATGTGGAATTTTCAAATAACAATAAGATAGTAACGGTTCATTCAGCGAAGGAGTTTCATAATGGGACTTACCGTTGCCTAATACATAATGTTTATGGCAAGAATTCAGCACAGATTGACATTGTCTTTGAAGGTAAGATGAATGTTTTTACTTTCAGATTTGCACATTTCTCCTTTTTTTATATCCAGTTTAATATTTTCAATTAAACACTTGACTTGCAAATTAATAGGTTTGTGTGTGTGTGTGTGGGGGGGGGTTGTGTGATAATTTTGAAGAGGAAGAGGAGAAATATTACCACAGAGGTTGGAGATAGCAATCTCATCAACTCTGTGGTTTCCTCAGTCAAAGAACGAAATGGGGTTTTGGTTGAATTGGTTAGAGAAATATCAGCTTAATAGCAAAGTGCAACTACACATATGCAGAAAGTTGGGAAGCTCTTCTATAACAAGGTCCAAGCCATCCCTTATGTTCTATTGCAGGGAAGTCTCGCAACTGGGTTATAGCCCCGGTGATAACAATGTTAGTATTGGGCTCAATCATCATTGGTGGTGTCTTTTACTTTTGCCGAAAACGATAACTATAAGAGAGGGCAGATCGACATTCCTTTTGGATGAAGAGGCAGAACTTGCAAGGGATCCCTTTCCAGCTACAGCAGAAGCCAAAATGAGAAGGAATCTTTGCTTTCATCCACAAGTCTACACAGCAGCAGAGGCAGAATTTGGATAATCTCCTCTACAGTGCCTGATCTACATTCAACTACTGCCGAAACCAGAAAACGTTCCTCTGAGCAGCTGAGGGCTTTTAGAGAAAACTGAAATGTGTGCCAAACCAAAGCAAGAAGTTGGGTAGAAGCAAAACTTGTATCAGGTATGAGATTCAGCTATCTGAGTGCTTTACAGTTGGGAATAGGAAAAAAAATGTTTCTAGTTCTTAGAGCTGAGTATCATATATATCAGTGGTGGTGAACCAATGGCACGGGTGCCAGAGGCGGCACTCAGAGCCCTCTCTGTGGGCACGCACGCCGTCACCCCAGTTCTAGGCCTTCAGCTGGGTTTTATAAAACCTTTTCGCTTTAGGCCTCCGCTGCCGTGTGCAAAAAAAAAAAAGGTTCAATCAGTCAATTTCAACTTTTTGCGGGAAATTACCACCGCAGCCATGCCCACCCAATGGGCCACACCCACCCAATGGGCCACGCCCACCCAATGGGCCATGCCCACCCAATGGCCACACCCATCCAATGTGCCACACCCACCCGGCACTCGACGATGCATAAGTGGGTTTCACCATCACTTATATATATATGTAGGTCTTTGGATATTCGGGTTTTCTCCTGCGTAAAATTGGAAGTGTCTTGGCGATGTTTCGACGAAGTCACATTCGTCATCTTCAGGCTGGTGTCTTCAGCTTCGTGCTTCTGGGAGTAGAAGCACGAACCATGAAGCACGAAGCTGAAGACACCAGCCTGAAGATGATGAATGTGACTTCGTCGAAACGTCGCCAAGACACTTCCAATTTTACGCGGGAGAAAACCCGAATATCCAAAGACCTACATACAAACACCCGCGAAAACCTCAGATATATATATATATATCCAAATTTCTTTTTCTGACAAATCAGACCGGTCTGTCTGGGAAAAAAAAAAAACTTCCTGTACTAGAAATGGCCATCTTAGTCTCCCGATTTAATTCTTTAACTCTTTGTCAGAAAAAGAAATTTGGATTTAAAAATGTTTCGCAGTTGCAACTTGAGCCTGCTTAATGCCCCTAGTTGTGGGGCTGCATGGTAAAAGATATTGTAAAAAAAAAAAAGTAAAACAAAACAAAACTGCAGTATAGCAGTTAAAAATGTCCAGGTGTTCTCAATCAGACCGGTCTGTCTGAAAAAAAAAACCCTTCCTGTATATACTCCCTGGACTCTGCTGGCAAAGAGGGGAGGAGAGCCTGTGGCTTGGTGGTTGAATCACTGCCTAAGTATGTAAACTGCCCAGGTTCGAATCCCATAAAGGGTATGGCTAACTGATGAAAGCAGAACAAGCTGGAAATGGCCATCTTAGTCTCCCGATTTAATTCTTTAACTCTTTGTCAGAAAAAGAAATTTGGATTTAAAAATGTTTTGCAGTTGCGACTTGAGCCTGCTTATTGCCCCTAGTTGGGGGGCTGCATGGTAAAAGATATTGTAAAAAAAAAAAAAAGTAAAACAAAACAAAACTGCAGTATAGCAGTTAAAAATGTCCAGGTGTTCTCAATCAGACCGGTCTGTCTGAAAAAAAAAAACTTCCTGTATATGTGTGTGTGTGTGTGTGTGTGTGTGTGTGTATATATTTGGAGAATCACAAACTGTGAGACCACCAGGAGATAAAAACTACAAAAAGTTTATTTACCATTAAAAACACCTAGCTTTCACCGGCCTCCTGCCGGCTTCATCAGGGTGGCTAACCATCAGTGGGTGGCTGTTTTTATGGGAGTGGTGCCTTTTGCACCCGACTCCTAGATCTCGTGACCAGGCCCAGATAGTCCTCCTGCTTTAAGTTCTTAATTGTCCTTTCGCGAGTTGCTACGTTCCTGACTCTCTCCTTCCCACCTCCTTTCTTTCCCTGTCTTGTTCGTTCCTCGGGGGGGGAGGCATTCCTTCATCAAGGGCTTTGTTTTGTTGTTCGTCAACCTCTTTCTTTCCCCTGACCACCTGCGGTCCCACCTTCCTTCCCTCTTCCTCTTTCCCCGTGGCGCTGTCTGACTCCTTTCTCACCCATATCCCCACCACTCTTGCTGTTCCTTCATTCTCATCCTCCAACCATCTCCTCTCTTCCTTTTCCCTCCCCTCCACACCACCACTCAACCCTTCTTCCATAAGTGTGTGTGTGACCATTACTCCTCTCCTCGCATTTCTCCGGTGCAGAGCCGTCGGGGACGCAGGCAGCGCCTCCACGTTCGTTCTTATCGCCTCACCATTAGCGATGTTCCTTTCCTCATGTCCACACCCCTTCTTTTTCTTCCTATGGACCCTTTCTTGTCGTTCCCTTGGCGCGGGGGTATCCTCTCTATCATATCCACACCCCTGCTGCTCATTCCCCCCAATCTCAATCACCGTAACGAACCCTCCACTTCCCCCCCATCCTTCCCATTCCCTCCTCTCCTCTTCCTTTCCCGTCCCGGCCCTCCAGTTCGATGTTTCCTCAGCATGTCTATGGGTACAAGTCCTCCCCCCCTCCCTGCTCTTCCTTCGGCGGGAGGTCATTGGGGGCACAGGGGTACTCTCTCTTTCGCACCCACCCTTCTGTTGTTTTTCCCCACTCCCAATATCCATGCCAAATCCTCCGCTACCACCCCAACATGTTTCCCATTCTCTCCTCTCTCCTCCCTTTCTAACCTCAATCCTCCCGTTCGACTCCTCCCCCACACACCCGCGGGTGTCAGTCGCCTCCCCCTCCCTGCCCTTCCTCCGGCGGGAGGTCGTTGGAGGCGCGGGGGTGCTCTCCCTTTTGTACCCACTCGCCTCTCCCTCTCTACTCCTCCCCCGATGGGGGGTCTCTGAAGGTGTTGGGGTACTGTCTTTTCCATACCCACACTCCTGTCGTTCGCTCTCCCCACTCTCAACCACCGTGGCAAGTCCCCCGCTGCTCCCCCACCATCCTTCCCATTCTCTCTGCTCTACTCCCTTTATGGCCTCAACCCTCCCGTTCGATCTTTCCTCCACACGTACATGGGCGCAGGCCCCCTCTCTCTCCCTACCCTTCCTCCGGCGGGAGGTCGTTAGGGGCGCGGGGCGTGTTGTGATACTCACTATACCAATCTCACCCCTGATCGTATCCTGCCGTCCCTTTGATGTCTCTGGTGCGGGGGGAGCACTCCCTTTCTCATGCCTGTGCCCCTCCCTCCCACTGGCCTCTATCCGCCAGTCTCTTAGTGCCGGGGGGGTTCTCTCTTCCTCCTCCTCCTCATGCGTGCAATCCCACCACTCAACCTTCCTACTCTCGCCTCCAATCCTCATTCTACGATCATCCTTCCCTTCCTTCTCCTCCCTCCCACTTTCATACCTAACCTTCCTCCTCGCACCTAAGGGTTTCTTCCTATCTGTCAATTCAGCAACGCCACACCCGATCGTCCCCCTTCCCTTTTCAGCTTTTTCCCCCAATCCATCATCCCTGGGAGCGTGCCCAACCCCCACAGCGGGGCTGGCGCACGCGACATCCTGGTGGTGGCAGGTTGCTGCTACAGGGTGCGTCTCAGTCGCCATGCTCACGAGCGCACTCTCTCTGCCTTTTCCTTCCAGTGGCGTCCTCTCCATGGAGGGGGCGCATTCGTTCTTCTGCTCGCCCTCACTTTCCTGCCGGTCCGTCTGGGAGCGCGTGAATGGTCTGGGGCCGTATACCCCCGTTCTCTTCCTTCCTCGTGGCCCTCTATGCTCTTGGTGCGAAGGTGTCCTTCGGGAATGACGAGTCATGTTGCCCGCCAGGTCACACGATTCGGTGCTGAAGGTGTCAAGCTCCTCTCGTTCGTCCATCTCTTGCCTAGGAGGTTTGGCGGGGAGAAGGGGCGCTTCATCCGGTGGCCAGTTACTCCTCGCCCGGGCGCACATGGGGTTTGTGGTCTTCACCATACCACTAGCCAAGGCGTGCCCTGCGGTGCCCGGTGGTTTCCTATTGGGGGGGCATCTCTCCATCAGCCAGGTCCGTAGGGCGGCATGTGCCGGGCACAGGTCAACGTGGCGATTAATGGACCCCTCGGCAGGAGGCCGGCAAAAGCTAGGTGTTTTTAATGGTAAATAAACTTTTTGTAGTTTTTATCTCCTGATGGTCTCACAGTTTGTGATTCTCCAAATATGAATTTACCCAGGAGTCAACCTCCAATTTTTAGAATTTTAAATGATATATATATATATGAGTGCTTTTTGAACACCCTGTCAGCCTAAACATGCAGACAGCCCAGGTTCGAATCTCGGAAGGGTATGTCTGACTGATGAAAACCAAACAAGGTTAGAAATAGCTATCTCAGTACTCCCTTAATTCTTTGTTAGCACTCCTAATTTTGAAAAACATATATGATGTCGCAGTTAAGCGACTGCTGCCTGTGGATGGCTTTGGATTGAGCTGATGCAGGCAAAAGACTTCTCTCTCTTCCATATTTAGGCTGACAGGGTGTTCAAAAAGCACTCATTCTCTTCCCCTGTCTCTTGTAGCTAACAAAGTGAGAAAGAGCCTGTGGCATAGAGGACTAATGCTTCTGCTTAACATGCAGACAGCCCAGGTTCGAATCTCGGAAGGGTATGTCTGACTGATGAAAACCAAACAAGGTTAGAAATAGCTATCTCAGTACTC
>NW_015386557.1:375372-376630 GCF_001527695.2 Protobothrops mucrosquamatus | reverse complement strand
TT
Source organism: Protobothrops mucrosquamatus (assembly GCF_001527695.2). Taxonomy (NCBI): domain Eukaryota; kingdom Metazoa; phylum Chordata; class Lepidosauria; order Squamata; family Viperidae; genus Protobothrops; species Protobothrops mucrosquamatus. The sequence continues at coordinate 376,628 of NW_015386557.1, read as the reverse complement.
TTTTTGCAATGGGAGGTTTGTGAGGTGTGTCTGAATATCCCTTGGAGAAGAGGAAAGCAATTTGGTCAGGCTAATCTAGGACAAATCACTTATCTGGGGAGGAAGTTTCCTTGATGCTTTTAAATCACTGGTCCCCAACCTTTCTGGCTTGGCAGACAGATGGGGGAGGGGGAGAGGGGATGGTTCTGTGTGAATGGCAGGCATGTGTATAAGCCCACGCAACTCCATTTGCACACGTAGTGGGCATGTGCATTTGCCGCTCACATAAGTGGAGACGTGTGTGCATGCATGTGCACCCGCCGCTTGAGCAGCCCGGTTCTGAATGGGTCACAGCCCTGTAGTGGGTGTGGCCCGGGGGTTCGGACCCTTGTTTCAAATCATTGAAGGCCAGGGTGTCCAACTTGGCAACCATGCTGGCTGGGGAATTCTGGGAGTTGGAGTCTACAAGTCTTAAAGTTGGACATCCCTGCTTTAAGGCAAAAGAGGAGATCAAATTCTAACAGAAGCTCAACGCCATTATAGTTTGTAAACCCCCCCCCCCCGAATCACTTAGGTGAGATGGGCAGTGTAGAAATTTGATAAATAGATAAACAAACATGTTTGATAGCCTTTATTTTCGGTTCTTAAAAATTGAACATTTGTGCTGCCCAATTGAGTATTCCAAAATAGGGCTGGGGCAGGTCATATATGCTCCCTCCCCCCTGGGTTTGCAATTCCTGATTGTCTCATGGTCTCAGGGCACAGACAAATATTAAACAAGATGCCCAGTTAAATTGTCAAGTAAATTCCATCAATAAAAAAGGAAGTTTGGGTTGGGAAATAGGCAGTGACCTTCTAATACGCAAAAGAACCCACCCTAGGCTCAGCATTCAGCCCTGAGGCCTCCTCCTTGAGTTGCCATTGAAAGACTCTAAAAAAGAAGAACTTTTTTGGTGTGTGTGTGTGTGGATGCTATCTGCCAATTATGGAGAACCATAGCCTATAACCAGAACTGGCTCAGAAGTGGAGAAAGAAAGAAATGGGTCAACTGACTGGAACCTACAGTATCTCTGATAGAAAAAAACATTTAAAGAAAAAAGGGGCTACTTTAATATGCAAGAGGATAATTCATATTAGTCCTTTGTGGTATCAGCTCTGTCTTGGTCAAGAAACGGCCAGAGGTCACTTTTCCACATCAAGTATAGATGGAGAAAATTTGCAGTTTCCATCATCTCCAGCCTCATGTCACATCTTAAACCAAGTCAGTCTTTTTTTTT
>NW_015386557.1:324673-374362 GCF_001527695.2 Protobothrops mucrosquamatus | reverse complement strand
AAATCAGCCTTTTGCCTTTGAACCGCCAGGGCTGCAAGGTCCTAAAGAAGAACTATGAACAGGAGCGCCCTACGGTGTAGTTTTCATTTGCCTTGCATAGGTTTGCCACATGGTGGCGCTATACTGTTACAGGAAATTCAGTGTAATCCCTTGTATAGTGTACAGTTGTGGTGAATGATTCAGTGTAATCTAAGGGACTTTCCCTGTGGTTTTCCAGAGTACTAGGTGCCAATGTCCGCCACTGAGAGCCAATTACCATTTCCGGGTTGAAAGTGGTTTGAGTTGAAACCTCTCTTATTTGGAAGGCCCCTGGCTGGGGAAACCCATCAGAGGCTAAGGCACTTCCCTTACCACAGGGACATTTGGCTGAGAAAAGAAGGCATTTCAAGTAAATAAGCAGAAATGCATTAGGCAAGGAGAAGCAATCCTAGCTGGATAAATGTCCCTTGTCACTTTTCTTAGACCCCATTTATAGTCCTGGCAGATGATGCACTCACCAAACTGTTTTCTAGCACCATAGTTTATTTTCCCTCAGGTTCTTGTACTGTGTTACAAGTTTCTCTAGTATAGAGTTGGGTTTTTAAAAAATATTTGTCCACCACGTGATCACTTTTGCAGTACTACTGAATCTTATCCTGATTCCTGAATCTGCAAAAGTTCCTTCACTCAGTTTCTCTGGCAGATAAAATGTTTTCAGATGGTGGCTCTTATCAGTCTTATTTTCTTTGGGATGGCAGGTTTGCTGGAGGATTATGTGATAATTGCATTTTATCTCTCGGTTTCTACAGCAGTGTTTCTCAATCCTGACAGCTTTAAGGTGTCAACTCTCAGAATTCCCCAGCCACATACAAAAACATACATACATACATACATTTTCAATTGCTGTTTAACTTTCACAGCAAACACAAAAACAAAAAAATCAGTGGAATTTCTTAAACACTAAAGACTTGATTTTTCCCCCCCTATGTCTCTGTAATCCATGAGAATTAGTGTTAAATATTGTGACAAAGAGCTCAACCGTTTCTTGATGAAATGGATATTCACCATTTCTTTCTCAAAAGTGGCCATGTTGATTTCGGTGGTAGAGAAATATAACCTCCTCCCATCTTTTGGATATTGCTATTCTTGAGATCAGATTTGTCCACATTTGTCCACATTTCCTGGGCGACTAACCAAGTGGATAAAGTCAAGTCATGTGAGCATTGTTTGATAGATTAACATGCATAGCCAAACTGGGAAATGTGCAAGGATATGTGCCCTTAATCAAGCTACCCACTGTAGCATAAGAAAATGAGCAAAGTGATTCATCAATGCTGTTTGTTATATTTCTATGTGTGTATGTAAATAGACAAAAAGCATAGACAAGGGCAAAGAAGGTGGCAAGGGTGCTATCCACCATCAAAGCCCTCAGTCATTAATAACTCTTCAGTTAACCTTTTTCTCTGTCCTCCCCCTCCCCCTCATAGTTTTACACCAAAAACATGCAGACATCTGATTTCAACTCTATTTAAGTGAGCGATAGGCTTTTTAATCTCTTCCCTGTGCAACAAATGAGATTTCTCCATGATGTATTCACATTTGGTTTCTCTTGCATGTTACTCATTCTGTCACGGTTTTTTTCTGGCTACAATATACCTTTTGTGTAAATATTTCCTAAAATTATTTCTAAAGGAAAAGAGAAATGATTCATGTAGAAGCATTAGCCAACCTGGGAATGTTGGTGGAATATTTGTAAGATTAAAATAATCCTTACCAGAGGGTCAAGATTTCCTTTAGAAATTCCAAAGGTTTTTTTTTTTCCTGATAGTCAAGAACTTGCACAAGTATATGAAATGGTTGTTCCTGTTTCCCCTTTGTTTTGGTTTCCATTTGCATCAAGAGATACAAGAGTCAAATCTGCACGTTCTCAGAATAAAGAAGTATTTCTGGCTCAGAATAAAGAAGTATTTCTGGCTCAATGCACAGACATTGCAGTTATTAGAAAGTAGTTCTCAAAGTTAGGGTTTTTTTTATGTTATTGGCTAAGCTTGTGTTACCTGTATGGATTGAATGCCCAGTTTAACTGGAAAAATCATTTTATTTGCCAGGGAGAAAATTGATTGATTGATTGATTGATTGATTGATTGATTGATTGATTGATTGATGGGCTAAAACCATCTTACAGAAAAACAAGCTAGAGCAGATTTTTTTCAGGATTACAACCCCCTATTTATTTTATTAAGAAGCCATATAGTACTTCTTTTTATCAGTCCCAGATTTCCTTCTATTTCAGTTTAATGGATGATTCCAGGGGGTTAACCCTGTGTGAGAGGAAAATATCCTGCTGTCCATGCATTCCATTATGTATTACATGATTTTATATATAGGCAGGGCTTTTTTGTCATAGAACGCCCAGAACAAGTTCCGGCACCTTTTTTGGATGGAACCTTGAAGAGTAGGCAAGGCGGGTTGTATGACGTGTGAGTTCCGGCACCTTTTTTTTTTTTTTTTTTACAAAAAAGCACTGTATATAGGTAGACCTTGACCTACGACCACAATTGAGCCCCACATTTCTGTTGTTAAGTGAATTTTGCCCCATTTTACAGCCTTTCTTGCCACAGATGTTAAGTGAGTCCCTGTAGTTGATAAGTTGGAACCTGGTTGTTAAGTGAATCTGGTTTTCCCACTGACTCTGCAAAAGGGGATCACATGACCTTGGAACACAGCAATGGCCATAAATATGAATCAGTTGCCAAGCATCTGAATTTTGATCCCCTGATCATGGGGATGCTGGAAAAACACTCACAAGTCACTTTTTCCAGTGCCATTATAACTCTGAACAGTCACTAAATGAACTATTGTAAGTCCTGTACTGTACATCCGTTGTGTCTTACCCACGTACTGTTATCTTTCTTGTAAGAGGGGTGCTCTAGTTTTCTGACTATTTTGATTACTTTTCCTTTTGCAGCTCTACAATATCTTTTTTTGAGATAAGTTGGCTAGATATGGAATAAAATTCTACTAACATTCTAGACTGAATGGTGATACCTCAAATCAATATCTTTCCAATGCTGATGTACATACTCTATTTCAGACCCTTTCTGTAAATGATAAATTATCAAGCAGACAAAACTAGAATTGATTAATTAACTAAGGCAAAGAGCAGTAGCAATAATTTATGTACGAAAATAATTATCATATCTGAAGTTACATTTTTCAAGGACCACATGAGCTGACACTATTCCTTTAATTTGGAAGATTTGGCAAAATATTGACAGTGTTGATTATTTTAATAAATTTGGTTTCTTTCTTTTTTCTTTTTTTTCTTTTTTGAAGGAGCCTTGAAGAATGGCATGGTTCCTAAGATCAATAAATACTAGAAATACAAGCAGGTAACTTTACTTCTCTTTGGAAGAAGTGGGGAAAATCTGGATAGGCATGTAGATAGTATTATATGGGTTGTCTTTGTGATAGCTAAAAATAATTCTTTCTGAGTACAAGACTTGTTTCTTAAACTTTTTTTTATAATTGTCAGTCCAAATAAGAATATCTCTCTCTCTCTCTCTCTCTCTCTCTCTCTCTCTCTCTCTCACACACACACACACACACACACACACACACACACACTTGATTTACATGTGATTAGTATTTCAAAATTTTGGGACGATGTTTTTCTATGAAATCAGCCTTGACTAAACAAAACACTGAATATACTCCAAGTTAGATTTGCTACATATTTTCAGTAATAAGAGTGAAAAACAGAAAACAGAGAAAGGGCTTACATTCTTTCTATTATTAGTTAAACAAATTATTGCTCAACATTGAAAAATGCTTAATAATCATTCAGTTCAACTGTAGCTAAAGAACTAGTTGAAAGGGGTTTTTTTTTAATGTTGGAAAAACAAAATAGAGAAATATATCTTTATAAGAAACAATGTGATTTTGTTAAGCAAGCAGTTAAGCACAAAGATTATCAGGATTTATAGGAAAAAATGACAGATTTCTACCAAATATGAAACAGATGTATAAATAATATTATATTGGACTTATATCTCCACAATGAAATCCAACTAATCATCCATCAGGGGACTTTATTGCCTCTAGCAGCTCAAACTCAGGCATCAGCCCAACATACACTGGAGTAAAGACAAAAAAGCAAATACTCATTTTCGTTTCTCCAAAATTTCCCGGAGCAATTTAATCCCCCCCACACACACCATTAGTACTTCATTTGCCTTTGTGGCCTAACTGTCTCCTTGTTTGGTTTCCTGTTTAGAATATTGTAATAATTGTTGTTGTGCATCTTAATGTGCTTTGCCATTCCTTTGTATAACAATAACAGTGATAAAATATGTTCCTATGATTGCTTGGATTCTTCACAAACCTTTTCAATGTCTTGCTGCTAAAGGTTTCTCTGATCTTGTTCACTCACCATGACAACGTCATTATGGGCTGGCCTGGTTTTGGGAGGGTAAAGTCTATTTCTGTCATGGCCCTTTGGAAGAATCACCAAGCTGTCTGGAGAAATGTGTTTTCTGTCTTGATTCACTCTCTTTTTGACAGCTTCTTTCTTAACTGAACTCTATTCTTTTGTTTTAAGTCAATTGTGACACCACGTTGGGCTTCTTTGACAGTAATCTACATGTATTATGACCACCTTTAAGAAATCAAATGATTTGTGAGCAATGGGCTTCTCATAAATGCATTTCTGAGAAATACAGGTAGTCCTCAACTTACAACCATTCGTTTAGTGACTGTTCAAAGTTACAATAGCACTGAAAAAAGGGAGTTAATACCATTTTTCACAGTTATGACCGTTGCAACATTCCCGTGGTCACAAATTCGGACACTTGGCAGCTGGCTCATATTTATGATGATTGCAGTGTCCCAGTGTCATGTGATCAACTTTTGCGACCTTTTGACAAGCAAAGTCAATGGGGAAATCCAATTCACTTAACAATTGTGTTACTAAGTTAACAACCACAGTGGTTCACTTAACAACTTTGGCAAGTAAGGTCGTAAAATGGGGCAAAACTCACTTAACAAATGTTTTGCTAACCAACATAAATTTTGGGCTCAATTGTGCTCATAAATCAAGAACTAACTGTATGTGGCATTAAGTCTTCAGTTGCATTAGAATGAGTAGTTGTAGTAATGTTTTTACACTTAGGCAAGAAAAACCAAATGCACAGGTATAGAATAGGTGGTACCTGGCTCAACAGCAATAACTGTTAGAGAGATCAAGGTATTCTAGTGGGCAATCGCTTAAATATGATCTAGCAGTGTGCTACTGCAGCCAAAAAAGCCAACCTGAGCTAGGTTGCATTAACATTATCAAGCTCACATGAAGTGTTACTACCACTTTATAATGCCTTGGTTAGACCACACTTGGAATATAGCATCCAGTTTTGGTCAACATGATATAAAAAAAGATGTTGAGACTTTAGAAAAAGAGTGTAGAGAAGAGCAACAAAGATGATTAGAGGACTGGAAGCTAAAATATATGAAGAATGGTTGCAGGAATTGGGTATGTCTAGTCTAGTGAAAAGAAGGACTGGGCGACATGATAGCAGTGTTCCAACATCTCAGGGGTTGCCACAAAGAAGAGGAGGTCAAGTTATTTTCCAAAGCACCAGAAGGCAAGACAAGAAACAATGGATGGAAACTAATCAAGGAGAGAACTAACTTAGAACTGAGCAGAAATTTCCTGACAGTTACAGCAATTAATTAATGGAACGGCTTGCCTCCAGAAATTGTGGCTGCTTGACCACTGGAGGCTTTTAAGAAGACATTGAACTGAAATGTTATTTGTCATTTGTCTGAAATGTTATTAGGGTTTCCTGCTCGAGCAGGGAATCTGGCAGCACCTTTTTTGAATAAATAAATAAATAAATAAATAAATAAAGTATCTGGTTGAAAAAGTTGCTGCCAGAAACTTCTGATTTATTGCCTCTAACAGTTCCTTAACCAGCTTCTAAGGCAAAGACAATCATTCACAGCACAGCCTTACCCCAAATGCCTCATTCTGCAGAAAGACAGAAGCACCACAATGTCATGTTCTTCCTGGACATTTTTAGGGAGTAATAAATAAGATCTTATCAAGGAACAAAGGCATACTGGAAGATCTTTTCTAAGGCTGCCAAAATTCTGGATTATGGCAAAGGGAACAAGATGTTTGTGTTCTTATTTTACCTGAGATAATGCCCCTTTCATTTATTTTGTTTGATTTTTTGACATATTAAGTTTGGCCCAAGATCTTTAGAAGCTTTTGACAGTAAACGGCCCCATTTTCTTGGAAAAGACATACAGTTTGTGATCTGGGGGAAAAAACGAACTCCATGGATAATTTGCAGAATTGAAGAAGTGTTTGTTGCAACAGGTTGCATCTTGAGCTGTGTGAGCTATTTTGTGGAGAAAAATAAGAACATGAAAAATGTATTCTGACTATCCCCACTGTCAGATGCTGCCCAGAAGTGAAGTAGTTTTTCAAACTGGCAAAAGAAGAAGCAGGAAGAAAAGAGAGAGAATGAAGTACTGAGAAATAATTTGTAGAAATTAGGTTGAGGTAAAATGGAAAAACTAGATTTTGAAGGAGTGTTAAAATGAGTCTTGAGGAAAACAGAGGAATAAAAGATTATCCTTTATTCTGGAAACAACAGGGCTTGAATTTATGTTGTTCTATTATTTAAATTCAACTTCATGAAAGTTCATTCCCTCTTTCCTTTTGTTCCTTGAGAGTTTAATTGTGACAGGTATGCAATTTGTCCTTCAGACATTTTGGATTTTGGTTTCTGTCAATCCCCAATACCATGGTGAATGATAAGGCAGAGTGGAGAACTGCCATTCAAAACATACTCAGAGGTGTCCATGGGGTATGTGCAGGTGATAGAATGTCAAGACTGTGATATAGAATAGATTATTAGAACTCCAGAGTACTTAAATTAGATCCAATCCATGATATTTAACTGCAGTAGTTGTACCAACATTTTAGGGGGGAAAAGTCAATCTCATATAAAAAGTGGAACAGTAAAACTGGGCAAATAATGCACTTTGTGAAAATCATTGAGATAGATTTAGAGTACGCAGGCAGGAAAATGGAAGATTCTGCAATCAATAGAATTCTTGTATGAAGTACTGAAAAGTAAATGATAAGGTGGAAATAATCTTTGTTTTATTACTTGGAAGACAATGTTCTGAAGAGTCTCCAGGGAATCCATTGTTTTAGTAATTAAGTGTTCTTTCAGTTAGAGACGCGTTTCCCCCGAAGTTAGGCAATAAAGTAAATGGAGTGGAGTGAGGACTTTATGAAATAATGTATTTTATCTGGCATGAAGCCCAAGTTTAAATAGACAGGCATATGTTGAGGAACACATTGAAGTTAATTTAAGGAAATAAAAATCACAGGGGACACAGAAATTAGCCCTTTTTGAACCCTTCTCCCTCTCCAGTATTGAGGAAGTACATTGTTCATAGCAGCTCAGAAACTCAAAGTATTACTCATGTAGACACAAGGGGGTTAATAAGGCATTCAACAAAGTAGACCACAATCTACTGCTTGGTAAGCTAAAAAAGGTGGAATAGACAACATCACCACCAGATGGATTTGTAGATGGCTGACAAACCATACTGAACAAGTAGTCCTCAATGGTATTACATTCACATGGAAAGAAGTAAGCAGTGGGGTACCACAAGGCTGCGTCTTAGGCCCAGTACTCTTCAATATCTTCGTCAATGACTTAGATGAGGGAATAGAAGGGGAACTCATCAAATTTGCAGATGACACTAAACTGGCAGGAATAGCCAACACCCCAGAAGACAAGCTCAAGATTCAAAAAGATCTTGACAAACAGGAACAATGGGCCCTATCCAACAAAATGAGTTTTAATGTGGAGAAAAGCAAAGTTTTACATTTAGGCAGGAAAAATCAAAGACATAAGTACAGATTAGGTGAGAGTCCTAGTGGACGGCCACTTGACTGTGAGTCAGCAATGTGCAGCAGCAGCCAAAAAAACTAATACAATCCTGGGTTGCATAAACAGAGGCATAGAATCAAGAACATGTGAAGTATTAGTACTGCTTTATAAAACCCTAGTAAGACCACACCTGAAATACTGCAACCAATTTTGGTCACCATACCACAGAAAAGATGTTGAGACCTTGGAAAAAGTTCAGAGAAGAGCAACTAAGATGATCCAAGGCCTGGAGACTAAAACATATGAAGAACAGCTGCAGGACTTGGGTTTGGCTAGTCTAAAGAAAAGAAGAAATAGGGGTGACATGATAGCAGTATTCCAGTATTTGAGAGGCTGCCACAAAGAAGAGGGGGTCACATTATTCTCCAAAGCACCAGAGGGCAAGACAAGAAACAATGGTTGGAAACTGATCAAAGAGAGAAGCAACCTGGAATTAAGGAGAAAGTTCCTAACAGTGAGGACAATTAACCAGTGGAACGGCCTGCCTTCAGAAATCATGGGCGCTTTATCACTGGAGGTTTTTAAGAAGAGACTGGACAGTCACTTGCCTGAGATGGTATAGGTCCTTCTGCTTGAGCAGGGGACTGGTCTAGAAGACCTCCAAGGTCCCTTCCAGCTCTATTCTATTCTGAAGTATAAAGCCAAGGTGGTAACCATGGCCATGTAATCAACTTCCCCCCTCAAATGGGTGGTGTGGTTGCTGTGGTTGCCATCTTGATTTTTTTTCAACCCATTTCTGGAACATTTTCTCATGCATGGTTTTTTCAGCATTTTCTTAGCATGGTTGTAAAAAAGATCTTAAGAAACTGAGAGGAAAAAAAGGATGTATAAAAAATGGAAAGAGGGACATAGTGCTTTTTTTGTAAAAAAAACAAAACAAAAGGTGCCGGAACTCACACACGTCACACAACCCGCCTTGCCTACCCTACAAGGTTCCATCCAAAAAAGGTGCCGGAACTCCGTTCTGGGCGTTCTATGAGAAAAAAAGCCCTGGGGACATATAATAGCAACGGAATACCAGCAAATAACCTGAATATGCAAGGATGAAATCAGGAAAGCTAAGGCTCAGAATGAATTAAGACTTGCAACAAATGCCAAAAATAATAATAAAGCTTCTTTCAACATGTAGGAAACAAGAAAAAAGTTAAGGAAACAATCAGTTCATAATAGGAGAAGATGGCAAGGAGATGAGAGATAACATGGAGAAAGGAGAACTGCTTAACTCATTTTTTTGCATCTGTCTTCATACAAAAGGAAAAAATAGTCCAGCCTACCAAATGCAGCAACATAGGAGACAGAATAGGAATGCAAGTCAAAATAGGCAAGAAAATGGTAAGAGGAACTTATCCATTTTAGACAAATTCTAGACAAGTTCAAATTGCCAGGACCAGATAGATTATATCCCCAAGTTCTGAAGAAGCTGGCAGACCTGATGTTAGGATCGCTGAACATAATCTTTCAGAGCTCCTGGGAGCACAGGGGGACTACCAGAGGACTGGAAAAGAGTTGGTATGGTTCCAATATATATATTTGACAGTAGACCACAGCCTGCCTCTTGGTAAAATAGAACAATGTGAGATATCAGATGGATTCGCAACTGGCTGGTGAACTGCATTCAGTGAGTAGTCCTCCATGGAACCACATCTACATAGAGGAAAGCATGCAATTTCTTAGGCTGAGTACTCCTCAATAATTTTATAAATGATCTAGATGAGGATATAGAAAGGAAACTCATCACATTTGCAGACAACACCAAGCTGGGGGGAATAGCTAACACTTTAGATGATACACTCAGGATTCAGAAGGACCTTGACACTTTGAAAACTGAGCCCTATCCAACAAAATGCAATTCAATGGTGAGAAAAGTAAGGTCCTACACTTAGGCAAGAAAAACCAAATGCACAGATATGGAATAGGTGGTACCTGGCTCAATAGTAGCAATTGTAAGAGAGATCTAAACCACCAATTAAGTATGAACCAGTGTGCTGCAGCTGCCAAAAAGACTAATTCAGTCCTAGATTGCATCAACAAAGGGATAGTTTCAAGATCATGTGAAGTAATAGTTCTACTTCAAACTGCATTGTGAGACCACACTTGGAAAACTGCATCCAATTCTGGCCACTATGATACAAAAATGTGTTGACACCCTGGAAAGAATGGAGAGAAGAGAAACGAAGACTATAAGAGTTCTGAAGGCTAAACCATATGATGAACAATTTAGGAAACCAGATATGTCTAGTCCAACAAAGAGAAGAACTAAGGGCGATATGATAACAATCTTCCAGTACTTAAGGGGCTATCACAGAGAAGAAGGAGTCAACTTATTTTCCAAAGCACCTGAGGGCGGGACAAATAATTAAATTTTATTAAATAATTAAAATTACATTAAAAGTTAGAAGATCATTAAAGAGAGATTCAACGTAGAACTAAAGAGAAATTTCTTGACAATGAGAACAATTAATCAGTGGAACAGCTTATCTCCAACAGTTGTGGATGCTCCAACAGTGGTAGTTTTTAACAAAAGACTGGACAGCCATTTGTGCGGCATGGTCTAGGGATCTCCTGCAGGGGGTTGGACTAGAAGGGACTCCGAGGTCCCTTGCAACCTTATTATTTTATGTTCTCTGTGTTTATTTTTGAATACTTTTTCTACAGTGTTTGCATTTAAATTGGAAACTAAAAATATGTATAGAATTATTTGTACTTTACTGGTAGTTCTTGACTTATAACCATTTGTTTAGCACCAAAATAATAGCAATCAAAGTAACAACAGCACTGAAAAAGATATTTATGACCAGTCCTCACACTTATGACTGTTGCAGCATCCACACAGTCACGTGATCAAAATTCAGACACTTGACAACTGGCTTGCATTTAAGAGGACTGCAGTGTGCCAGGGTCATAAGATCACCTTCCCAGATGGCTTCCTGCAAGCAAAGTCAACGGGAGAAGCTGGATTCACTTAATGGCTGCATGATTCATTTAAAAACTTCAGTGAGTTTCTTAACAACCAGAACAAAGAAGGTCATAAAATTGGGTACAACTCACTTCACAACCTCCTTGCTTAACATCAGAAATTCTAGTCTCAATTATGGTCATAATTCAAGTGAAAGCGGCATATGTGTGCAAAACTACCCCCCCCCCCCGCCCTGCTGCCTCCGCCAAGCCAGAAAGGTTGAAGGCCGCTGGCCTAATTGTAACTACAGTGTTTTGGTAACAGCATTTTTGGTGATTTGGGGAAGGGCGTGGAAAATATCAGATACCAGAAAATGTTGAGGAAGGGTCTCTTTATTAAAGTTGGAGTCTTCAATGGGATGTCCAGAACCTCAGTGTGACATGGGCACTTCCTTTGGCACACATTAAACTCCTTGCCCCATCTGGCATTTAGAAATTACAATCTATTGTTACACTGTCAAGTACAAAAATGTGGATATTTTTAATAAATGCAAAGCAAAGGACCCACTTCCATCATTATCTTCATCTCCAAAAATCCTCTGAAACCTAAATAGGCCCAGGGCTTTTTTTCTCATAGAACGCCCAGAACGGTTCCGGCACCTTTTTTGGATGGAACCTTGTAGGGTAGGCAAGGCGGGTTGTATGACATGTGTGAGTTCTGGCACCTTTTGTTTTTACAAAAAAAGCACTAAATAGGCCTCATGAAGATAAACATGATGGGGGCTGCCTCCGGCTGCTTTGTTGGATATGTATCCATAGTCTAGAAGTTGGACAAGAGGCAACATAGAATATCCTTCAATGATGGAGAGAACTCAAGAAACCATCCTGGTAAGTTTTCAAGTAGTTATATATCCTTCCGGGAAGCCATTTTGTGAGTTGGAAAGACATTTTGGGAGAGTGTCCACAATATGCTCACAAAATCTGCCAACAATCTTCCAAATTTTGGCCTAGAATTTGCCCTGAATATATTTCATTCATGTTGAATTCTGTTGGGTCAGAAATTATGAATTGGTCAGAAAGACAGTTAATGTTGCAGAATTAAGACATCATAACTGAAACATAATGGAAGATGTCAGTTAGCCCTTTCACCTTCTAGATAATCTCCTGATGTTTCCTTGAGGAAGCTGCTAAGGCCTCATAAATTTGACAGTTTTTGTCTTCTTGGCTGGCTGCTAAGTAGTAACCTCTTGATTCTCTGACTCCCCTGCTAAGTAGTAACCTTTTGATTCAAACAACAATGGGAAATGAGAAATTGGCCACACAGAGAGCTTCTCTTGAAGATGCCAAACTGCTGAGTTTGCCTGGAACACAAGAGCTTCATGTGGAAAAATAAAAACATTATTAAAATGCCCTTTGCAGTCCCCCTTCTATTTTCTGCAGCTGGCCATGAAAAAGCTTTTGTTCAGCTCTTGGAAGCATCCTATGCGTGTTCTAGTTTTTAGAGCAAGGACAGCATTTCAAAGCATTTGGAAAATGCACAGGCATCAGCAGTTTCTCCGGGAAAATGAAAGGCAAGGTAATAAGCAGCCACATGCAGTATATTTGACTTCTCCTTGGTCTATACTTGGCAGCTTAATAAAGAAGAGCATTGAATGCTAGTTGCACACTCAGTGCTGAAAGTTCTAGTCCTAATTTGTGCATTGTATTACACATGCAGATCAACATCATCTATAATGTTTATTCCTGTGCACATGCACTTCCATTGGGAGACCATTTTAATTAACTCTATTTCTTTATAGATCTTCTCCTTTGATATGTTGTAACTTAATTGTGGTTTTAAGGAAGTTTGAGTAAAAGATTTTCCTCTGTTTGCTATTTTTACTTGATTAACTTAGTTTCAACTTGATTGTCAATTATCTAGCAGAGACATTGATTCTCAGTCCAGTGTGGATTCTATTAAAGATGAAGATGAAGACAGTGTAAGAAATAAAGTGTATCTTGATATAAAAGTTCCCACAACTTCAATAAGGCTAATTAACTTTTTAAAATTAAATGTCTCTGTGTGTGTATACTGTGTGCTTTCACTAATAATGTCATAATCCTGAAAACTTAATAGGTAACTTCCCCAGTCACCTGTTTTGTGTTTTTACAGGAACTAATTGAGCTGCTTAGTATGTCCTTAGCATGATCATGGACTCTTCACAGTAGATCTAAAATTCTGCATCCTGCATTCTCTATTAAGGGTGTAGCTTATGTTCTAGTATCATTTAAAAACACAGCACCAAATGCTGAGTAATTTCTTGGAGCATACGTTTTTTTCCATAAGAGCTGCTATCTATTACTCCTACTGAAACCTTACTATGGTAACTGTTAATTTAGCAAGGAAATATGTGGATTACAGGTTAGAAAATGGGCCATAAAGTGCCTACTCCAAGGTTAGCATGCAAATTATGTACTAGATTTCTTGAGGCACCCAAAATTTGCATCTGAGACTTTGAGCAAACTCTATGCAAGTTCAAATCATGAGCACTATATCATCTAGTTCAGGGCTTTTCAACCAGTGGTACGAGTACCACCTGTGGTACATTGGCACCTGGCAGGTGGTACGCGAGCATCCTAGAAAAGTAGTGGGGGAGGGGAATGAGCTGAACCGGTGGCAGCACCACACAAACCTGAGCGAGAGATGGCTGGAGCTGCAGGGCTGTCAGGGCTCAGCAGAAGCACCAGGATCGGTGCTTCTTCGGAGCTGTCTGGGCTCAGTGGAAACGCCAGGATCAGCGCCAGGCTCCAGCTGGAGCTCGGCGCTGATCCTGGCGCTTCTGCTGAGCCCAGAAGAAGCACCGATCAGCTGGAATGTTGCAGCATCTCCACGGTCTTGTGATTTACATTCAGATGCTTGGCAACTGATTCGTATTTATGATGGTCACAGTGTCCCAGGGTCATGTGAAGTGACCAAAACCTGCTGCAACCACCCAGCAGACGGGGGGAATAAAAACCAAACACTCCCCACCCTACCCCCGCTGCCAATCCTCAACAGAAATGCTCACAACAATGAAAACCTCGGACAGAGGAAGAGCACCGCCGGGTGGCAGGCAGGTGTCTTGCTCGGCTGTGGCTTGGGGGGCACTTTTTTCAGTGCCATTGTAACTTTGAACAGTCACTAAGTGAACTGTTGTAAGTCGAGGACTACCTGTACTTCATCACTTTTTTCCTTTTTGGGGGGGGTCATCAAGTTTTTGACACCTTGCTAGGCGACTGGTGGTACTCGGATATTGCCATATCCTAAAATGGGTGAAAAGGTTGAAAAGCCCTGATCTAGTTCAGAGTACCTGAATGTACCCTGCACAGAATCTTGTCTTTTATAAGCAACTCAAAAAGTTAGCTGAATTTACATATTGGATAGGATCTTTTTAATTCCATAACATATAAATCAACCCTTTACTCTATGAGCCCTAATAAAAAACACATATCTCTGTCATATAATATTTTTCTTAGAAACAAAACATTCAGAAAACATTTTCATTACTGTTGCAGTTATTTGCTTATCTGCTCCTCTATAAACTAAAATGTGTTCTACATCTCCTGTGCTTCTTCACCAGCAAATTGTAAAAACAAAGAAACCATTTTTTCCCACTGCGATCCACTAGCCTTTAAATCCACTAGCGCTGAAATGCCTGTAGTCATTTATACCAATTCTCAGCAGCGTTTGCTCCTGAACCAGAATGGAAGCCATTTAGAGTTCACTCTGTTCTCACATCATGCCAGCTTTGCTGGCCCAACACAAAGCTGTGCCTCTACCTGGCCTCCAAGATCCACAGACAAGTCACTTCCGATGTCAAACAAGTTTTTTTTTTATTCACAGGAAGAAAGTCCAACATACCCAGCAATCAATACACATGAATAACAGTAAACTCCCCAGACAGGGAAAGTCAACATATATAATAAATTAGGCTTATTAAGGGCACTTTTCCAACAGGTATCTGGCCAGAGTTCACACACTCAAACCTCTCTTCTCAGAATTCACTCCTATCTTTGCTTGGACAAACCAGCTACTCTTTTTATGATGATACTCCAGGTTTTCCTTCCCATTCTATTCAACAACCTGGGTCTCAATGTTTAACTAGATCTAGTCCTGCTTAGCTTTGCCCAGATTCATTGAGGAAATATGTGGCCTGCAGACCTAAAGGCTGCCCTCCGCACAGTGGGAAGCTGGAGAACCATGGGGTGAAAAAGACATTTTGCAGCATTTGTTTTCTTTCTCTCATAGTACACCTTCTTCCACACATGCCAACACAGGAATTTAAGAGGCCTTGGCAGTAAAACTCTGTTATGGAATGTGCCCAGTATCCTGGAAGGGAGGGAAGCAGTATTGCAGGATGTGTGGCTGTTGAATAAAGAAGGCCTTTCTTGCTTGGTTAACTTCTGCCTCTTCAGCTCAACTTTTCATATCTTTTAGTCAGACTCATCCTTAGTCACACTCATAGATGGTCTGACCCAGGGTGGGCAACTGTGACTCCTTCACATTCTATGGATTTTAACTCTATGACTTCAACTCTGTGAACTCTGGGCTTCAACTCTATGGCCCCTTTACAGCCTGTGAATTTCAACCCCCAGAATTCCTGAGCCAAACATGCTGGCTCAGGAATTTTGGGAGTTGAAATCCACAGGTCATAAAGGGCCCATAGTTGCCCTTCCCTGGTCTGATCCTTTCAGCTGGTGATGGGCTACAAACATAGTGCTTTCCCTTGTCTGCAGTTGCAGGAGGGTACTCATTTAGGTACAACTTGAGTTCAAACTATCAAGGTGAAGCCAAGGTCACAAAAAGGAAAGTAGATTTCTCCAGATTTATGTCTATGGAGATTTTCAGTCATCCAGATCATGGTTGTCCCAAAGGTGCTTTTTCAAGAGGCAACTGGACTTCCTTGTTTTTTCTTTGAAGTGTTTTATCTTTGGGTGTTTTATCCTTGGACAAGCTTCTGCCTTAGTGTATTCTTGGGTTTAAAGTGTGCATGTATGTTGTGTTGGCTGAAGATCCTCTGAGCTTTTCTGATATTCTTGCAACACTAAGACAACGCTAAGGCAGAAGCTTGTCCACCCCAAAGATCTTGTCCATCCCAAGAATAAAACACCCAGACACAAACTGAGCAATATGGTATATGCAGTAGAATGCAATGAGACATGTGCAGATCTGTACATCTGTACAAATAATGCCAGGTCCCCCTGAGATCAATCTACATGAATCATTCATGAAGAAGGCATATTATTGTCCACAACCCATTCAATTCTTCTGATGTCATTTTCTATTCATATTCCATTTTTTACACACTGTTTTATTCTTTAATAGGTGGGTGGGGTAGTTGGCTGGTTATGACTTTCTTACGTTTAGGTCAGGGGTAGGCAACCTTGGCTCTTTTATGACTCATGGACTTCAACTCCCAGAATTCCTGAGTCATAAAAGAGCCAAGGTTGCCTACCCCTGGCATAGGGGTCATGCAGAACTCCAGCTGTAATCTCTAAAAGGTTAACAGGCTGTAAAAATCCAGACAACCACTGGACTGCACTAAAGTGTGTGTGTGTGTGTGGTTTGTCTTCCACGACTGCTTTTCCACGACTGTTTTCCACGACTGGTCATCAAGATTTTCCACACAGATCTTGTCCCTGTATGCAGAGCACACAGGAAGATGAACTTCACTTCTACTTGCAACGCCATAAAATATTTGTTTGTTTTCCCAGACAGGATTTCTTAATTGCTGGCTGTGTTGACGGCTGGGAGAACTCACCTGATTTCCTGGAAATGGGGTGGGGCAGCTGCACCTCTTTTAATATCACTAAACAGCAAAGTGAACTCTCAGCTCTCCTTTTTTAAATTTTATTTTTATTCTTTTAAAAAATAAAAAGGGGGGGGAAGCAAAATATAAAGGTAATTATAATGCAAGTACATATTACACATAAAAAGTGCTTACAAAGTGAAAAAATACAACAGAAAAAAAAGAAGAGAAGTGTAACAACTCTGAGCTCTCTGTAAAGGAAGAGATTTGTGCCAATCATTTTTTAAAAAAGATTGTTCTTGATGTGTAGTTATGGTAACATGGAATGACAAACAGCCATACCATTATTAGTCTTTCTTGTTGCACTTTCACAGAAGCAGAGGTTAAAAAAAAATATTAACCTGGAGGAGAAAACTTCTACAGATTGCAAAAAAAAGGAGAAGAAGGAGGAGGGAGGAGGGAGGAGGAGGAGGAGAAGGAGAAGGAGAAGAAGAAGAAGAAGAAGAAGAAGAAGAAGAAGAAGAAGAAGAAGAAGAAGAAGAAGAAGAAGAAGAAGAAGAAGAAGAAGAAGAAGAAGAAGAAGAAGAAGAAGAAGAAGAAGAAGAAGAAGAAGAAGAAGAAGAAGAAGACATGCTCATAATTAAACACAGTGTGTACAGCTGACTAATGGGTAGCAATTGCTTTTTGAAGATATGTGGTTGTGCCTGTCACACAAAAGGGTCCTGATTGATCTTGCCTTGTTTCCTTCCAGCTACTGGGATTCTTGTGTTGAAAGAAAAATCTTCATCAGGGTCCAGTCCAAGTCGAGAATAAACAAAATGGAGACTGCTTTAGAAAGGTTGTAGTTTATTGAAGAGCAGAGCCACAAGACATGTAGCTCTGGAGCAGCTGACCACACATAGCCAGGATTTGTGGGTTTTTATACCTTCTTGGGCTTTTGTGTTTGAGGTTGTTTCCTGTTCCTGTGGCATGAACTTTGACCTGAGCTTTTGAGCATGTCCTTTTGGTATTTTGATGGTGGTGGGTTAATCCTATTATGTCCTAAGGGTCATGTTTCCTGTCCCTGGACTCTTTGTTTTTCTAATCCCCTCAGATCCAGCCTTCCTGCTCCCAACCTTTCTGAATAGGATTATCAAATCTGTATTTCTACAGAGTTGGCCTCTACCTGGGGGAGAGGGGCTAGAGCTGGTTTCTGGGGGCTGGTTTCTGTTTTTTAAGATGGGCTACAAACATAGTGCTTTCCCTTGTCTGCAGTTGCAGGAGGGTACTCATTTAGGTACAACTTGAGTTCAAACCATCAAGGTGAAGCCAAGGTCACAAAAAGGAAAGTAGATTTCTCCAGATTTATGTCTATGGAGATTTTCAGTCATCCAGGTCATGGTTGTCCCAAAGGTGCTTTTTCAAGAGGCAACTGGACTTCCTTGTTTTTTCTTTGAAGTGTTTTATCTTTGGGTGTTTTATCCTTGGACAAGCTTCTGCCTTAGTGTATTCTTGGGTTTAAAGTGTGCATGTATGTTGTGTTGGCTGAAGATCCTCTGAGCTTTTCTGATATTCTTGCAACACTAAGACAACACTAAGGCAGAAGCTTGTTTTTTAAATTTTCTTTCTCCATTACTGCCGAGGATGGGCATTTCCAAGATGGGTGTATTCTCCATCGGTAGATATATTTGGAGGAAAGGGAAATGCTGAATTTCTGAAAGGCGCCATAAGGAGAGTATTAGCACTGACCAAGCTTCCTTTTTCTGCTCTGTGACCTTTAGAAACAGGCAGAGTAATCAGAATTAATAGTCAGGCTCCAAGTCCTTATAAATAGCATGCCAATGGCTCATTTAACACAACTAGCAATTACGAACAAACCTTGGCATGCTAGGTATGAATTTGCTACCGGATCATAGCTTGTCTCAGATTTGCAATCCAGTGAAGCAAGGGAAATATGCAATCATTATAAGGTCTTTTTCGTTAATTGTGGAATAAATATGCAGATACTATTCAGATATATAGGCAAGGGAGGAAAGAATTATACCTTGGGGAAAATCAACCTTTTTTTCATGTGTGTATTGCTATTTCTCTTAGAATAGGTTATCTGATAAATAGGTTATCAGATCTAGGCTGCAAAAATCTGGCCAACCACCAGATGGTAGCAACATGATGCATCTTTGCTCCCATCTAGTGGTCAGCCAATGTTTTGTACCCAGAATTGGTAACCCAGTAACATGGCCAACAATGGGTCAATTAAAGATTTATTAAAAGAACAAATAAGATTTCAAAATAAAACACTGTAAACAGTAAATATATCACCAAATAACAAAAGAAAAAACAACAACATATTGTGGTATGTAATGTTGTATAGTCCTCCCCCCCCCCAAACACATTTCAAAACTAAATGATCAAGGTCTAAATTCTGAAATGCTTGGGGGAAGGGGGGTTATCTTAGCCTGGCAACAATAGGCAAACAATATAGCTGCTAAATAGCTTAGGACATTCTGCAAGGTTAGACCTTCTCCCGAGAAGTCCATCTCTTGTACTAAGCCACCTGACTATATATGGAAAAGTCATCTGGAGAAGAGCCCTTGAGGATGACCAGCTCCGACAGATGTTTGTTTATTAAATTTCTACACGACCAATTTCACCTAAGTGACTCTGGGAAGTTTACAACAGTATAATGAAATAATAAGACATCTGAATAAAAGCATGGATAAAAACTGAGTTAAAACAAGATTTGAACCTACAACTTAAAAGTATCAGTTAAAGTGAAAAACTCAGAAGGTTAAAAAGGTTAACAAAGAAGCAGAAGTCTCTCAAGCCACCAGTCATTCCCAAGGTTAAATCACAGGGTAGGATGGGTCGATGTAGTTGGGACAAGATGGTTCCTCAGTATCCTGGTCCCATGCCTTGAAGGGCTTTAAAAATGATGATCAACACCCTGAATTGGACTCAGAAGCAAACTGGCAGCCAGTGCGACTCGCATAGCAATGGTATTATATGCATCACCCTAAAGACTCTCAGAACTACTTGTGCCATTGCATTCTACACCAGTTGCAACTTCAAGATACTCTTCAAAGGCAGCTCCAAGTAATCCATCCCTGAGATGACCAGGACATGAGTGACTGAAAAGATGGCTTCCCAAACTAGGGAGGGCATAAATGATGTATACTTGAAGTGGAGTAAAGGTCCTTCTAGCCTTGACTACCATTTGCCCCTCGAGAAGGAGTCATGAGTCCAGGAGGACCCCCACATTATGCACTGAATGCATCTGGGGCAGTGCAACCCTATCCAAGACCAACAATAGTACTCTCCCAGATACCCCAGAGAAGCCTCGTTCCATAGCTACTCTGTCTTATCAAGGTTCAGTTGAAGTCTATTGTCCCCCATCTAGGTCCCCATAGCCTTCAAGCACTATAAGAGGACAACCATAGTGTTGCTTACTTCACCCAGGATAGAGATGTATATCTGGATATCATCTGCATACTGATGATACTGCAGGGGGGCAGAGGTCAACCTCAAGGTGCCTCACTTGTGGGGTACCGCAGGGGTCGGTCCTCTCGCCTCTCCTGTTCAACATCTATATGAAGCCACTGAGTGAGATCATCTGTGGTTTCGGGGTGAGTTTCATCAGTACGCAGATGACACCCAGTTGTATATCTCCACCTCGGACCACCCCAACGATGCCGCGGAAGTGATGTCCCGATGCCTGGAGGCCGTGCGAGTCTGGATGGGGAGGAACAGGCTTCGACTCAACCCATCCAAGACCGAGTGGCTGTGGTTTCCAGCGTCACGACATAGCCAGTTGGCTCCATCCCTGGCTATCGGGGGCGAGTCATTAGCCCCCGCGGAGAGGGCCCGCAACCTGGGCGTCCTCCTGGATACTCGGCTGTCTTTAGACGACCATATGACAGCCGTGGCCAGGGGGGCTTTTCATCAGGCTCGCCTGATACGCCAGTTGCGCCCCTTTCTGGATCGTGACGCTCTACGCACGGTCACTCAAGCCCTTGTTGTTTCCCGCCTGGACTATTGCAACGCTCTCTACATAGGGCTCCCCTTGAGGTGCACCTGGAGGCTCCAGCTAGTTCAGAATGCGGCCACGTGGGGGATCCTGGGGGCCTCTAGATACTCCCATGTAACACCTCTCCTGCGCGAGCTGCACTGGCTGCCTGTGGCCTTCCGGGTGCGCTTCAAGGTGTTAGTAACAACCTTTAAAGCGCTCCATGGCAATGGACCTAGGTATTTGCAAGACCGCCTCCTACCAAACACCTCCCTTCGACCAGTCCGCTCCCACAAAGAGGGCCTCCTTAGGGTGCCATCGGCCAGTCAATGCCGGCTGGCGACCCCCAGGGGGAGAGCCTTCTCTGTGGCAGCTCCTGCCCACTGGAATGACCTACCCCCCGACCTACGTACAGTTGCGGACCTGCGCCTTTTTCGCCGAGCCCTGAAGGCCCATCTATTCTGTGCGGCCGGCCTGGCATAGTTTGATTATGTTTTAGTGGGGGTTTTGTATGGGGTATTTTAGAGCAGGCCTGTTATTTAATTTGATAACAGAAACTTGCATATATTTATCGTGGTTTTTATTATCGCCTGTTCACTGCCCTGAGTCCCGTAAGGGAGATAGGGCAGCATATAAATTCAATAAATAATAATAATAATAATAATAATAATAATAATAATAATAATAATAATAATAATAATAATAATAATAATAATAATAATAATAGTAATAATACCTCATCCTGTAGTGATGTATGATCTTACCAGTAGGTTCATGTAATGTTAAAAAGGAATGGAGAAAGTATGAAACCCTATGGCATGTCACAAAGCAGGGGCTGCAGGCTGGACCTCTTATACCCTATCAACATGACTGGGATTGGTCCTGGAGAAAGAAGGTAAACCAGCATAAGATTATGCCATCCACACCCAACTCCTTGATCTGATCCTAAAAGAAATCATTTTTGATGGTTTTGAAGGGCACTAAGAAGTCAAGAAGAGCCAGGGTGGATGAACTACCCCATCCCACTCTCATCAGAGGTCATCCAAAAGCAAGATCTAGTCCCATATCCAGGCTTGTAGGGGTTCAGATGATCTATCTCATTCAAGATCAACTGGAACTGCAAGGCAATTGTCTTCTCCACCACCTTCACTAAAAGAGAGAGATGGAAGAGTGGATGATAGTAATCCTGAATGGTGGGATCTAGCGACAGCCTCTTCAGGAGGGGTGCACCAGTGCCTTTTTGAATGGTGCCGGGAAGACCCCCCTCTCTCAATGATGAATTACCCATCACTAGAAGCCATCCACATCAAGTCCCAGGCAGTCTTGACCAACCAGGAGGGGAATATACTTATCTAATTCATAGTGGCCACATTTACATTTCCAAGAACCCTGTCTACTCCAACAGGGTCAAACTGTTCCCAGATTACTGGGTAAGTCCATTTCCTAGATATCTTAAAAGGATTGCACCTTTTGATAAGAGATAAAGGATAAGAACAGTTATGAATTATATCTGATCAACACTGCAAGGATTTTTTGGACAAAAACACAGTGAGGGGTATTTCCAGAGGTTCTTTTTCACAGACAACAATTCCCAGAGCTCCCTAGAGCAGCCATCAGAATCAAATACCCCAAGCAACAAATGATCAGTAGCTTGTCAACAAAATCTGAAAGTAAAACACAGTACATCTTAACAAAATAAATCTGTTTCCTTTCCCCTTTGGTCTTAGTCATCATGCAGTTTTTCCCGCTCTTTGAGAGAAATTCTGCATACCTTTTAGAATCATAGTTTAGTGAGGACATTCCTGGAAATGCATTACAGCAGAATGCTAGAAAATATGTAGAAAATAGCCCTGGGCATCTTCTGAGCTAGCATTAGCTTAGGCTGGAGTTGTGCAACCAGATGTTGCTAAGTTACAATGGCCAGCAAAAACCCCCCACCCAGCAAGCAAATATACTCAATACTTGGAGAACACAGATTTCCATACTAGGCCTAAGGAGACAAGATTGCATCCTCTATTGAACTAGGTGGTAACAGGAGCAGAAATTACAATGCAGGGAGGTCCAGCTTCACCACCCAGCATCTTTGGTCTGCTCCTAGAACTGCCACTATTAATGTCATCACCATTTTACATTTCCCACTGATTGATAGATTATGTGCCATCTTGTTTTTGACTCCTTGAAACCACATAGAGATATTTTCTTTATGATCATCTATCCCTAACCTATTCTCTCAAGTCTCCCAATTGGGCAATCATCACCACTAAAAGTGAGTCCACCCCACTTGCTGCTGGTCTTTCTCTTTTTATCTTTCCTTCCACCTTTTCCAGCTTTAGAGCCTTTTTCAGAGATAATTTGAGCCTGATCATTTTTGCTTCAAGGGAGAACTCTGGGTTGATTTGTTCAATGATCCATCAGTTTGTTTTCTTGGCTGTGCACCATATTCTCAGGAGTGTTCTCCAACACCAATGTTCAAAGGCATCAATACTCTTCCTACCTTGACCCTTTAAAGTTCAACTTTCACTTCCTTACAATGTCACAGGAAATACCAGTGGACCTCTAAAAGGAAGGATGGCAACTGCATATCTTGAATTGGTTTCATCTGGTGCAGGCAGTCAGCCAAGGAAAAGCAACAAGGAAGAGGGCAAATATCAGGAACAAGGACAAAAGCCATCTCTCTAGACTTTCTGTTGTTTTGCCAGGATTGGTCTCTCATTTTTCTGACCAATGAGTAGTTACTCACAGAGGCAAAAAAAAAAAAAAAGAATCCCTCAATGATTCAGTTATTGCCATGTTTACCTGGGCAAACAGGAACGGGCTAGGACAGTGATGGCGAACCTTTTAGAGACCGAGTGCCCCAAAACTGGCCCCACCCCCACTCCACCCCCTGCCCTGCCCCCGCTCCGCCCCCACCCCGTCCCCCGCCCCACCTGCCTGCAAAGCCACTCACCGCCTTCAGGGCCCACTGCAGATCACCCGGGCAGCCCAGCAGCGCCATGGCGGCCATGCCCTCTGCCCGCGTGATGGGGCACGAGGGCAGAGTCTTGTCTACGCTGCCTGGCTGCCATGTCCTTGGCTGCGCTGCTCCGCGTGGGCCATGCTTGGGGGCGACTCTCCTTCAGGGGGGCTGCTGGTGAGGGAGTCGTGGGGGGAGGCGAGGCTGGGGCAACAGCACATGTGCCCACAGAGAGGGCTCCGAGTGCTGCCTCTGGCACCCGTGCCATAGGTTCGCCACCACAGGGCTAGGAAGTAGCAAATCATATTATCAAACTCATTTCCACATCTGCTAACCAAGATGCGATGGGGGGGGGGGGAAGTAAAGAAATGGTCCAGGCATTTTGGAATTCCAATATGAGGTACAGTGGTAGGTAAAGTGATGGGGAGATGCAGGTTCAAGTCTTCCCTCAGCCATAGAAGCTCACTGGTGGCTTTGAGCCAGTCATATCCTCTCAGAGAAACTTACCTCACCCAGATGTTTGGGGATAAAATAAAAGGAAATCCCTGCATCCTGTTGAATTTCTGGAGAAGAAGTAGGGATATAAGTCATGGGACAAAATTTATAGCATGTTGAAATAATGTGAAAATAGTATGAAAAATTCATTAAAAATGAGTTGGTGCTGCATAAGGACACCATGAGTGGCCACAGAGCATATGTAAATGTAAGTCCCAAAGGTGCTTTTTCAAGAGGCAACTGGACTTTCTTGTTTTTCTTTCAAGACGTTTTGCTTCTCATCCAAGAAGCTTCTTCAGCTCTGACTGCAGGGTGGGGAAAGGAAGGATTTATATTCCTTGCAGATGGTCATTTGCATTCTTTTAGAGAGTTGTTGAGGCCACTTGGAGGTTTATCTGTGTCCTCAAGGTCACCCGAGTGGTGCAAATGGGTGTGGAATGCCAAGTGGCCTCAATGACTCTCTAAAAGAATGCAAATGACCAGCTGTCTGCAAGGAATAAATCCTTCCGTTCCCCACCATCCAGTCAGAGCTGAAGAAGCTTCTTGGATGAGAAGCAAAACATCTTCAAAGAAAAAAAAGAAAGTCCAGTTGCCTGTTGAAAAAGCAGCTTTGGGAAAACATGACCTGGATGACTGTGAATCTCTATAGACATATATATGTAAGCATTCACAAGACTGGTTCAACATATACATACTCAATCTGAATGAGAAAATATGTACGTGAAAGAGAAGGAACGTGGCAGTTGGCATTTTTAGTAGTTACCAAATATTGACTCTGAAATGGCAATAAAAATTGACCATTTGTTTTCTCTATCCAATGCCTGGTCACTTGTCACAGCACAAAATGGGAATATCTTCACTTACCTGTCTATGAGGAATTGACAAGGAATTGATCGCCATAATATAAAAAAGATGCTGAGACTCTGGAAAGAGTGCAGAAAAGAGCAACAAAGCTGATTAGGGAGGTGGAGGCTAAAACATATGAAGAACGGTTGCAGGAATTGAGTAGGTCTAGTCTAGTGAAAAGAAGGATTAGGGGTGACATGATAGCAGTGTTCCAATACTTGAGGAGCTGCCACAAAGATGAGGGGTCAACCTGTTCTCCAAAGTACCTGAAGGCAAGATAAGGAACAATGGATGGAAACTAATCAATGAGAGAAGCAAGATAGAATTAAGGAGAAATTTTCTAACAGTGAGAAAAAAATTAACCAGTGGAACGGCTTGCCTTCAGAAGTTGTGGTTGCTCCACCACTGGAGGCTTTTA
This sequence comes from Protobothrops mucrosquamatus, assembly GCF_001527695.2. NCBI lineage: Eukaryota > Metazoa > Chordata > Lepidosauria > Squamata > Viperidae > Protobothrops > Protobothrops mucrosquamatus. Next base: position 349,053 of record NW_015386557.1, on the reverse strand, counting down.
AGGAGAGACTGGACAGTCACTTGTCTGGGATGGTATAGGCCATAGGATCTCTTGCTTGAGCAGGGGGTTGGACTAGAAGATCTCCAAGGTCTCTTCCAACTCTGTTATTCTGTTAAATCTATCTATTTTGGTTTCTCTCAGTTTTTCTTTACACTGTGGATTTTCCACTTTCCTTTCTATAAGTTCCTCATTTTTATAAGTTTGGCTTATCCCTCTTACAAATTTGAGATTATTTTTTTTTAAAGTTTAAAGTTTCCTTTAAAACAGATATTTATTTTTGTTTGCTATGTTAATATATATAGTGCATATAGTTATATGCAGTATATACTACACATTCTTCATTAACAATTTCCTGATAATTATTTTGTTGGCCATATTTTCATGAATACACCTGTAAATATCTCCACTATTTATATCCCTTAGCATGTTTTTTTTTATTAACACACGTATATTTTGCAACTACACTGGGTTCTGTTTCAAATACCATAGAATAGTGTTTTTCAACTTAGCAATTTTAAGATCAATTCCCAGAATTCCCCAAGTAGCATTCTACATTCCATCCCATTTGGCAATTTTAAGATTCTACACTGTTTTGTTTGCAAACTGGCTTCACATAATGCAGACTTGCCCAGGAGAATACATGGCTGCATCCAATACAGGATCAGGAACTAGATTGCACCTGATGAGAAATTGGCATGGCTCCATCTCTTATTTCTTGAATAGAACTCAAAAAAATCTATTTCCCAGGTTGATATAATTATTTATAAGATATAATGAAAACTAGAAACTTTTTAGGTTGCAAACGTAGTTCTGCTTTGGTTGCATTCATGACCCTAGATTAAAGATCACCAGCAAGTCATCAAAAGCACACGAGATGACTATTGCAACAACTTAGAATACTGGTTGCCATTACCATTAAAATATTCCCAAGCTCCATGGAGATTGGCTTAGATTGTTCTATTGAGTGATTTGTCTCAGCTTGTACTCCTGGACTGAGTCCAATCATAAAAAGTGTGGGCCAGGTTTTATAATAGCAATCGTATCCATGTAGCTAACTTTAGCATGTGCCCACAGTTTATTATGCTGCCCTCTGATAATTTTTAAATGACACATTGTCACAAAGTTGCTTTTGTCACAGCTCCATCCCACAGCTCCCCAGAGGTGACTAAAAGGCATCTCTAGCTACTCCAGTTTTAAAATATCCTCTTCTCCTGATCCAATTTTTTTTGCTGAGGTTATTATCTACATGTTCACTTATGATGGCTGTAAGTGCAAAACAGCTGGCCTGTCAGCTGGGAGAAGGCTATCCAGAAGAGCAAGAGGCTCTTTGCTGCTTGGAAAGGTGAAGTCAGGATAATCCATCATACACTTTCCTTCCATTGTTCCACATTGAATTTGTAAGGACAGCACCATGCATCATTTCAGCAGAAGACAAAGTGTGTGTGTGTGTGTGTGCCAGAAAAGATAAATGTAATACAGGTAGTCTTGCCTTATAACTACAACTGAGCCCAACATTTCTGTGGCTAAGTGAGACAGTTGGTAAGTGAACTTTGCCCCATTTTACATCCTTTCTTGCTACAGTTGTTAAGTGAGTCACTGCCATTGTTAAGTTAGTAATATGGTTGTTAAGTGAATCTGGCTTCCCCACTGACTTTACTTGTCAGAATGTCTCAAAAGTTGATCACATGACCCTGGGACACTGCTGCTGTCATAAATATGAGTCATTTGTCAAGCGTCTGAATTTTGATCATGTGACTATGAGGATGCTGCAACAGTCATATGAAAAATGGTCATATGTCACTTTTTTCAGTGCTGTTGTAACTTTGAGTGGTCACTGAATGAACTGTTGTAAATCGAAGACTACCTATACATGCATTCTTAATATTTTTAAACTTTAACATTAAAAATATTTTAATTGGGGAGGATACATAGTGATATTGTTGATACCCTGGTATCCTGAACATCCATCCATCCTCTATTACCTATCAAATTACATCTATCTGATTACAAATGTTAATTTCATCTGACTACTGGCTTTTAGCCCAAGGCCATATTTAGACATTTGGAGTGAGACTTATATTCCAATTCCCACCCTCAAATGTTCTACTTTATACAGCCGAAATACGCGCCTCTTAAAAGGCAGTTCTGCTATTCAAAATCTGCCCTTAGCTGACTGCTTCCTCCCCTTGAGATTCACTTCATTTCCCTCCGGACTTCCCCAAACTATTAAACTATAAACAATCCTTGAAGCGCAAAAACAGATGGAAAGCAAGATTTGCTTTTCTACTGCTCAGAAAAAAAGCCCCAGAGTAAAAAATCCAAAGGTGCTGAACATGATTCACAGTGACCCACAATGTTTAATGAATGGGGGGGGGGGAATAGCAAGGAAAGATGCCAACTGCTGTAGCAACCATGAAAAGTCCCAGCTGAGAGCAGCCCATAGGAGCCTTTGGTGCAGACAATTGTTTCTGCTGGCAATTTTCCTCCCAGAGGCTTTGGAGATGAAGGGCCCCATTCTACAGATTCTTAAGGCACAAACAACTCAAAAAAACCCCTGCAAAATCTCCAGCGTGGAGGATTTGAAATGAAACTATTTGACCTTGAACCAAACTCTGAGAGATTCCTGTTGAAATGATGGAAGAGCTGTTTGGAAGAGAGGCCAGACCAACCCCCACAAGCTCATGTCATTTGTCACGGCTAAGACAGGGATTTGGAGTGAGATGGCAAAGATCAACGCTGAAACAAACTTAGTTTCAGAAGATTTGGGGGAGAGGTGGATTTTGTTTTCACAAAGAAGACTTGAAATGCAGTTGTTTAGAGCTTGGGCTATTATTTTTTTGGGGGGGGAATGATGGACTGGACTACTCTCCTTGACTTATAGAAGTTGTTAAAGTTGTTTTACAAATGTTTTTTAATTCAGTCTTAGATTTTATAATGCATACTGGTCTATGACCACAGTAACCTGAATTGAATTGAACAATTGCTATTACCTGGAACAGAGAGAGAAAGGAATAACATGAGATTTAAAGGGTTGGTAGGTTAGTGTCATGCCTAGTTAGACCATCCAAGACTTTTCTCAGTACAAATTTTGTTTCTGCTATGAACTCACTAAGGAATTTGAGACCATCATTCAACTTAGTCTCCCCTTCCGCTATTTGCAATATGGTGATAGTGTCACTGGCAATACTCAGAAGCATCACTGGAAGGAGTACAAGAAACAATAGACATTGAACACAGCATCATGTATGATTATAGCACCCGAACCTGGCATACTTGGGCAAATACCAGGGCCCCAGGAGATGACTATACCACCATTGACACCTCAGCAGACCACTTTCATTTTTATTGACCGGTTGCTGACACACACACTGAATAGTTACTACTTTTTATTTTTTCCATAATGCATGGTCCTCAATCTAAGATGACCTAAGGGGCCTTAGGTTTATAGCTATGTTCATGGTTACTGAAGCAAGTAGCAGGGCTAGGAGGAAGCTTTCTTACCTGGTGATTACTCCCCTCCTACTTCTTATATAAACAGAGTAAAGAGGACTTGTATGTCTCATGGAAACTGCCCCTCCCAGTTTCTCAGGCAAAGCATCAATAGACATTGTGAACATATTCCATCTTTGTCTTCTTAATGTCTTCTTAAACTCCAATTCAGACTCTCCTTTATTTAAAACAATTCACATTTTCAGTTGTTTAAATTACAAAAGAAGAGGATTTTTATGTAGGTCTTTAAAAACAAAATGTTTATTATCTCATCATGTTTTGTGAATCATAGTCCATTTCCTGAGTTCCATAGCCCAAATGTCTCTTGTTTTGGGTTACAAGAAGTGGATGGTTGAGATTGTATGGAGATAATCACACAGAAGACAGAAGAAAAACATGATAAGAAGACCATGTTTGTAAGTGTGGGAAAGACTTTGGACTACACGGCTTTTTGTGCATATTTATAGAGGCATGGGTTATTACATAAGTTTATATATCCTGAAAGCCACTTGAAAGCAAAATGCTTAGTGCCACTATGTTTAGCATCTGATGTGACTCAGGAAGAAGAGGAAATATTTCATTTGGCCATCTGACCAAGTGAGCATGAACTTCTGCTTTCACTTTGGCAGCAGAAACTTTGTGTGTATCAAGGTAAAGGTAAATATATGGATTAAAGTATCACCTACTTCACTGGCATCAGTTTAATAGTTCGTTATCAGAATGACAAGTCCTCATTTGTAATCAAAATCCAATCAAACACAAACCTTGGTAAATAAGCACATGAAGGCCCATTACTTTGAAAGCAAGGGCACTGGGGAAAGAAATTTAATTTCTGGAGTCTCCTGAGTAGTTGGCACACTCCTGCTGGATCACAACTAATATCATAGGAATGTCATTACATATACAAGCAATTTTCTCTATGCATGATAGGATTCTTGTTACGGAATTCCAGTGACCCTGGAATGAAGAAACATCTGAGATATGAAAAAGAAACCATAAATATGTTTCAAAACATATCTGTGTGGCCAAAACAAGTCTTGCTCTGTTTAAGCTGCCTTCTAAAGCTCCTTCTTCTCTGAAGTGGCTTCTGGATGGGTAGCTAGTTGTTTCCAAAATGCAGTTGTTGCTTCAGAAGTCCAGAAAATCATATTAGCACAGTATCATATATCACAGTAACAGGAGCATGAAGTACATCATGGAAGAATTAGTAAATTGTACACGAATCAGCCTGTTATCAACACCTGGGAAAATCGTGGAAAAGATAATCAAGCAATGGATTTGCATATACCTAGAAACAAGCAAAGCTATTACTAGAAGTCAACATACGTTTCTCAAAAACAGATTGTGCCAGACAAAGCTTATTGCATTTTTTGATAAAGTGACTAAATTAGTGGGCCAGTGAAATACTGTAGATATAGTTTATTTAGACTTCAGTAAGATATTTGACAAAGTAGATCATAGCCTACTTTTTGGTAAGATGGAAAAATATGTTATAGACAGCATCACTATCAGATGGATTCATAACTGGCTGACAAACTGCTCTCAATATTTAGCCCTTAATGGAACAACATCTACATGGAGGGAAGCATATCACAAAGTTCTGTCTTAGGCCCAGTACTCTTCAATATCTTCATAAACAATTTAAATGAAGGGATAGAAGGGGAATTCATCAAATTTGCAGACAACCTCAAGCTGGGGGGAATAGGCAAAATTTTAGAAAATAAGTTCGAGATACAGAAGGATCTTGACAGACTTGAACACTGGGCCTTATTCAACAAAATGCAATTCAGTGGTGAGAAAAGCAAGGTTTTACACTTAGGCAAGAAAAACCAAGTGCACAGATATAGAATAGGTGGTACCTGGCTCAGGAGCAGTAAATGTGAGAGGGATCTAGGAGTCCTAGTGGATAATCACTTAAGTATGTGCCACCAGCATGCTGCAACTGCCAAAAAAGCCAATGCAGTCCTGGGCGGCCTCAACAGAGGGATTGTTTCAACATCACATGAAGTTTAGTACCATTTTATACTGCTTTGGTAAGACCATCTGAGTCCAGTTTTAGTCACCATGATACAAAAAATATGTTGAGATTCTAGAAAAACAGCAACAAAGATGATTAGGGGACTGGAGGCTAAAGAATATGAAGAACAAGAAGGATTAGGAATGAGATGATAGCCATTTCCCAATATTTGAGAGGCTGTCACCGAGAGGTCAACCTATTCTCCAAGGGGAAGACAAGAAGTAATGGATGGAAACTTATCTAACAGAGATCCAACCTAAAGTTAAGATGGAATTTCTTGTCAATGAGAATAATTAATCAGTGGAACAGCTTGTCTCTGGATGTTGTGGGTGTTTCAATTCTAGAGGTTTTAAAGAGATTGGATAGCCATTTGTCTGAAATGGTATAGGGTCTCCTGCTTGAGCAAGGGGTTGGACTAAATTAGAAGACCTACAAGGTCCCTTCCCATTCTGTTATTCTGAAATTCTGAAATCCTGAAATGCTGGAAAGGGCAATGTATTAAGTCTGCAGGTTTATTTATAAACTGCATATATTTTAATTACCGTATCTTCTCCCCATTGGATTTTGTAGGAAAAAAGAATGCAACTAACTCCTGGTTAAGGAGAGATTTGAGTGCCTGAGCTGTGGGTGAGTTGTTTCATTTTCTAAGTTATTTAACAATTCAGGTTTATCAGAGAATTTAATCTTCTAATCAGTTTCATAATACCAAGAGTAAAGTCTTAGTTCAAAGTTCCCTGTTGATATAAGTTGCTTATATCTCACATGCAGAGGAAACCAATATGAAGCCCATTATCCAGATAGATGTAATGGGATTTCTGTAGTATCCAGTCAAGGATGGACATTGTTCATCCAAAGAGATTGATATAAATTTTTGTAAAATGGAATCTACTTCATTAGAAGCATAAAAGCTTAAAAGTCACAGCTTTCCCCATGTGGAATGGAAATTCATCAACATCATTATCCAAAACGGTAAACTCAGTCTAGTCCATGGAAGTGTAGGCCAGGATAAATTTGCTAGTCATAAGATCCTTTGTTATTGCTGCTATCTCTCTGGAGCTTTACATCCCGTTCTCATCCACAATGGGGAAAAAATGTAATAAAGCACATCAAACACACAATATCTTGTCCACCTCCCAAGTATAACATTCAACCACAGTTACATTACATGATCTGCTATTTGTTGAGTGTAACGAATATATACAATCTGAGAATCCAAATGTACACAATCTGAAAATCTCCTCTGGCTTGATATGAACAGGCTCTTTCTTATATTTATTTATTTTTATCCCCCCTTCCCTGTGTAGCCTGTGACACAATAACCAGATATAAATATTTAAAGAAAGTGACATTATTTGATAAGTTCCAGAATCCCAGCAACACTCCACTTGGCTGCACATACATACCAGCTTTGCCAAAGAATAGCAAAATGTTTACAGATGATTCTTTTCTCTGGTCTGGACTGTTTTCCCAAGGTTTCTGCCTAGAGGCATTTCTTTTCTTTCTGTGATGAGGGTCAGAATCAGAAATAGTTGTTTTTTTCAAATTAAATTGGAATTGAGGGCAGATGCAGATTTAGAGCAGATTCAATCACTAGTTTGTTCTGCTATATGCACAACAGTAGAAATTTGAAATGTGTCCCTTAGTACATCTAGTTTTTCGATCTGGCAAGCCTCTGTATTTTAGCTGACTTGTATTCCCCAGAGGGATGTGCTGTTCCTTTAAGAGAAATAGTAGAATAAAATTCAAGAGGTGTGCTTTAGTTGAGCTCTACTGTTTCTGATCAAGTTTTCAGATCTGACTGAGACCTGGCAGTCTCAACTTGTCATTTTCTGAAATCCAGTCCTAGTTTTCGATGGAACTGATTTTAATAAATTCCTTTTGTCTGAGTAATGGTTGTTGCATCCCTGTGTGTGGAAATTTATCTCAAATTCACATATAAAACTAGGTTTGCAAAGGCCAATGGCTATTATTTTACCTTTCTAATTCATGTGTATTTAAGAAGAAGCCCCACTGAAACACCCGTTGATGCAATGTCATATGTAATGCTGTCTGATGAGTGAGAATATTTGTGGAAAGTCTTTGCATGAGAAGTTCTCTTCTAAGAAATGAAGTGGTGGTTTCAGCTTATTATCAGCTTAGGCTTCCTAAGTCATGATTCCCTCCAGCAACAGAAGCATCTTTCTTTCTTTCTTTCTTTCTTTCTTTCTTTCTTTCTTTCTTTCTTTCTTTCTTTCTTTCTTTCTTTCTTTCTTTCTTTCTTTCTTCTCAGCTTTTGTCAGCTTCCACTCTTCTATACCCACATAATCAGTTCTGATGCTTATGTGTTTTTAACTCCTTTTTCATGCTTTAGAGAAGTTTTTAATTTAAGGATGGGAGAGAGGGGAAAGACCATTTATTCCCTGAAGCATTTGTTTAGAATTCCCATTCTTTCTGCTTGGATTAAGCCAATGTGGTAGAGATATTTTATGATGATCAACACCAACCAATCAGATTTCTACACAGCTGTCAAAAGAGGAGACTGACTTTTTGATAGTTATAAAATACAGTGAAACATAGTCTTCATACACTAAAGCAGTGGCATATAAAGAAAACTTATATAAAATGTTTTACAGATGGTATATGACACCAGTGAGATTAGCAAAAATGTTTAAAAATACTTCAAACAACTGTTAGAAATGCAAACAAAGACTAAGTACTTATTATCATATCTGGTGGACATGCCCCAAAGCAAAAAGATTTTGGGTTAAAATACATTTATGGTTGGAGAAAATGACTAAAAAACAAATAGACTTTAAGCCAGAATTATTTTTATTAGGAATAATAGGAGCAAATTATGAGAAAGATTGCATATATTTAATACTACACGTACTAACCGCAGCAAGAATTGTATTTGCCCAACATTGGAAAAATGAAAATTTACCAGCTGAAGAAGTACTAATTAAGAAAATTTTAGAGTGTGCAGAAATGGATAGAATGACTTTAAAGATAAAAGAGAAAGAAGACTCAGTGTACGGTATTTTAGAATATGGGATAATTTCTGTCAATGGCTAGAAAAACAAGTTAGAGAAAAAGGAATGTGATATGTAACTTTGAATATATATTAGCAAGAAGACTATTGACCGATTAATTAACATATTGTTTATGATAATTAACTATTATCTATTATTGTTTGTTAAACACATGAACTCAGACATTATGCTGTTTGCTAAATATTGAGAATGTTATTTGGAAAAACCCCAACCCAACCCTAATCCTAACCCTAACCCAAATCCCAACCCCAACCCCAATGCCACCTTATTCCTAACCCTATAAAAACTAATAAAAATTATACAAAAAAAAGAAGAGAGTGACTTTTTGATAGTTATAAAATACAGTGAAACATAGTCTTCATACATGACTTCTTCAGGAAAATGCTGGTTGCTTCTGAACTCAATCCTAGTTAAATTTTGGGACTGGGTTTAGACATGCTAAGTTGTTTTAGTTTTGGCTTAGTATGTAAATTAAGTTATTTAAACTCAAAACGTAACATTCCAAGTTTGACAATCCAATACAATATTTTGAGTTGACTGTTTTTGACATAATAAAATTTACATCAGTTTAAATGTTCTACTGAAACATCATTTGAAAATGCATCATAGGCTTTAGTTAGTGGGAATAAAGAGAAAGCCTTTTACTCCCTTTTATTTTACTTCAAGTTGGCAGGACTAGATGGGGTAGTACTGTAGTTTTTAATGAATGCTACTAGCAAGTTAGCTTGCATGAAGACTGGAGCAAGGAAAAATATTTTTGAAAATTCCCATTAAAGTTCTGTTTCATCTTCCTTTTCTGCTGTCTTCCTTCAATTCAGGTACAGGGTTATTCTTCCTTTGCCTGGGTTATGTTCATTGAAAGAAATGTTAGGAGAGACTACTAGGCTATCACTCTTTAAAAAACAAAAGAACAAACAGACATAGAGACATCATCTTAATCTCTCATACATTCCATAAACAAAATTCCAATCCATTCATTTATACAAATGGCAGTTTCCTTCAGGAATATTTGAAAATATGTCTCTTCTTAATTTAAATACATTACATGAAGTCAACAATGTAACCCTAATTTTGCAGAAAGTGAGGATGAGCTATCTCTTTTCATCCAAGTATTTAAAGGTTTACCTAGAACAGTGATGGTGAACCTGAGTGCCCAAACTGCAACCCAAAACCCACTTATGCATCGTCGAATGCCGGGTGGGTGTGGCCCATTGGCTGAGTGTGGCCCATTGGCTGGGTGTGGCCAATTGGATAGGCGTGGCCGTGGTGGTAACCGCAGACTGGGTGGGACTAAAAAGTTCAATCAATCAATTCCAACTTTGCAAGATCTTTTTTTTTCCCACGAGAAGTTGAAATTGACTGATTGAACCTTTTTTTTTTTTTTTGCACACGGCGGCAGGGGCCTAAAGCGAAAAGGTTTTATAAAACCCAGCTGAAGGCCTAGGACTGGGGCAACGGTGCGCATGCCCATAGAGAGGGTCTGAGTGCCGCCTCTGGCACCTGTGCCATAGGTTCGCCACCACTGACCTAGAAAATTGGGGTAGTTTGGTCAGTTGCTGAAAACAAAGAATTGTATTTTGAGGTCAAGAATATAATGCTTCTTTTTTTGCTTGAAATGATAAAGGAACAGAAGAACTTTAGTGAACAGATCAAATGAACAGTTTCACCTTGCATCATAGATTACATCACAAGAGCATGCACAGAATGCCTACAGACAAACCTAAGCTTTCCATGCCTATCAAACCAGTATCATACTAGCTCCTTTTGCATTTATGTTGTCTCTTATTTTCTTCTGAAGCTATGTACCCATACACAGTTAAACATGAAACCTCATTTCCCCATAGCAATCCTAGAAAAAAAAAGCAACAAAAGTGTAGTTTTAGACCAGAATAATTTTAAGATATGTGGACTTCCATAATTCACTATCCAGTATGGCCATTGCTAAATATTCTAGGTCACAGGGGTGGCGAACCTATGGCACGCATGCCAGAGATGACACTCAGAGTCCTCTCTGTGGGCACACGGGCCATTGCTCCAGCCCCTCCTCCCCCCGTGGCCCTCTCCTCACCAGCAGCCCCCCTAGAGGAGAGTCGCCCCCAGGTGCGGCCCGCACAGAGCAGTGCAGCAAAGAACATGGCAGCCAGGCAGCAGGTACAAGACTCTGCCCTCACGCCCAGTCACGCGCAGATGATGCTGCGGGGCGCGGGCAGAGGGCGTGGCCATGAAACTGCAGGGCCGCCTGGGCGATCTCCTGCGGTGGGCCGTGGAGGCGGTGGTGGCCCTGCAGGCAGGTGGGGGTGGTGCAGAGGGGGGGCGGGTCAGGGGGTGAGGCGGTTTGGGGGCACTCGGTCTCTAAAAGGTTCGCCATCACTGTTCTAGGAGGTAAAGCCCACATTTCTCAAAATAAATGAAATGGGAAAACACTGTTCTAGACAGCCAGACAAGGACATAATGATTGCAGGAGTAATCAGAATGACTTTCTTCATGTGCCATAGGTTCTTTAAATATTTTGCTGGAAAACGCCACCCTTAGATCCCCACCCAGCCTAAGCTAATAGCAACTGAGACATAACTTGTTTTTACTGCTGCATTGGTCCAGGAATGAAATTCCAAAGATCACACCCCAGTTTCAAAAGGCAAGTCTTCAGATCACCTATCAAACAGTCTAACCCGTTCCACTCTAGGTGGTTATGTTTTGTCTCAGACTGAAACCAGAATTCACACTAATCCGTGTGTAGTTTCGTTATTTGAATCAGCAGCATCTACAGGGGCAGGTAAGGGAGTCAGAATGATGAGACCCGTGTTGCACAATTTCAACCGAAGCCTTTGCAGACACATGAAAAAGGGATGAGTGGGTCTTGACTTTCAAAGTCAGCATGCTTTGGCAGATACTTGTGACTTCAGCCACTTGAACACAACCATTTTGAGCTTGAAAGTCAGAATTATTTTGCACATTCTTATTACCAAAGTGTAGAAAAAAACTTCAGAGCATTTTTGTTGACTATAGTTATAACATACACACCCTTTTCAGACACTGATAAGGAAATAAGACTCACATTCCACTCCTGAGGGAAGGGCTGAACACATGGCAGCCCAGACAATTATATTGACTCAAAAATGATTAACATTAGCACCATGGTATGAAGTTGTCCCTGCTGAGCCATGGTTGAAAGGAAAGCACGTCAATGGCTGACACAACCATGCCCCTGGCCCACCTGGTGTTGTCGACTCTTTACCTCTAAGATTCCTTCCTTGGGCTGGTCCTTCTCCCTCAGGGACAGTTTTGTGGACACTCAATCAATCAAGCCTTTATTGCAGGCATTGACTAGTCCCATGGAAGAGTAAATTAAGCACACAGACCATCAGCAAGAAAAACATGTGGGCAAACTCCAGGCCTAAATAAGTCATCCCTAATCAGACTCTTGAAGAGTCAGTGCAAAGAAATACTGGTGTAAGATTCATATATGGCTGGAAAAGATAACTAAAATACATATAGAATTTAGGCCAGAATTGTTTCTGCTAGGAATACTAGGATCTAATTATGGGAAAGAGAACGAGTATTTAATATTACATATATTGACAGCTGCGAGAATAGCATTTGCCCAATACTGGAAAAATGAAGATATACCACCCGATGAGATTATAACTAGGAAAATCTTAGAATGTGCAGAAATGGATAGATTAACGTTAGAGATTAAAGAGAAAGAAGACTCGGTCTATTATAAAACATGGGAAAACTTTTATCAATGGTTAGCAAAATGAGATAATGAAATTGAAATTTATTAAGATGATCGATTTTTTTCTTTTGATTAATTGATATGCTTTATAATTTCTGTTATTTTTGTTGACTACAGTTATTGATCATTATATTAGCCCTGTTGAATATTTGTATCCGGATGCTAAAGCGTGAAATGTTATTGGGGGCAACCCCATTGTTATACCCACTCCCACCCTAAACCCTCCCTTGAACCCCACTACTCATAATGACCCTTGCTTTTCCCTACCCTGAAAAAACTTAATAAAATATTATATACTGTTAAAAAAAAAAGTCAGTTGGGTGGCTTGTATCTGCCTTTAAAAGCAGGGTGTGGTTGTGTAAAAATAGATCAGGTCTACCTGGTCTCTTAATCAAAATTGGAGAAACAATACCTGGATAAAATGAGTAATGTCACAGAAATGAATCAAGATCTCCAGTTCCCCCAAGCAACAAGGGCAGATCACATCTCCCATGAGGATATTGCAAAATTTACCCTCCAAGCTGATTGATGGTGAAATATGAAAGTGAGTCAAAATAAATACTGGCTCCTGCTCCATTGTTTCCATCTATGTAAGGGCAAAATAATGTTTTGAAAAAAATGCCATGCCATTACACAGTGCTGTCATTTTTTTAAGTCTCCAAAATTTCTCTACAATCATGTGATTGTGACTTTTTGTGTTTTGAGCAATCGCCCTTGTGGCTTATCAGTAGGACAACAGGAGCCTTGGCATCATTAGCGCTGATCTCACTGTGAATCCCCAGCTACACCAAGCAAGTTGTTGCAATCACAGACTTGTAGTTTCTCTTTTGAAGAGGCCTAAAGGTCAGAGAACATCATCCGTGTGGGATGCCACCTGAATGTGTGCATCTGCTATTTACTGAAAACCTATTTGGTAGGAATATTTTTAAGGGCCAATGTGCCTGCTTTCATCAGGAAATGTGAAGAGAAATATTTTTCTCTCTCCCTCATGCAAAAGAAGTGATTGTTGACCATTAATGATCCAATGCATTTAACACAGGATGGCAACTTGCAACCCAGGAGCTTTGTTATAGAAAGCCAAGATTTTAGCTTTCTTAAGCCTTGTCCATTTTTTCCCCCTCAGTTTATAGTTAATGGACAAAAGTTTGCCCCTTTACTTGAAGATCCCCCAAATAGATCTGCCCCAAAATTGCTGACCCTGAAGAGACTTCAGGGTCAGCTCCCTACAGACTTTAGGAATAACAGAATGATAGAGTTAGAAGGGACCTTGGAGATCTTCTAGTCCAACCCCCTGCTCAGGCAGGAAGCCCTATACCAGTGATGGCGAACCTTTTAGAGACCGATTGCCCAAAAACCGGCCCGGCCCTGCTCCGCCCGCCCGTTTCCGCCCTGCTCCGCCCTCACCCCACCCACCCTCAGGGCCATCCACGGCATGCCGCAGATGATGCTGAGGGGTGTGGGTGGAGGGCGTGGCCACCATGGCACTGCAGGGCTGCCTGGGCAGATTGCCCAGGCAGCCCTGCAGCGCCATGGTGGCCACGCCCTCCACCCACACCCCGCAGCATCATCTGCTACCCAGCTGCCATGTGCTGGGCTGTGCAGCTCCGCACGGACCACACCCGGGGGTGACTCTTCTCCGGAGGGGCTGCTGGTGAGGAGGGGGCTACGGGAGGAGGCGGAGCTGGGGCAACAGCGTGCGTGCCCACAGAGAGGGCTCCAAGTACTGCCTCTGGCACTAGTGCCATAGGTTTGTCACCACTGCCCTATACCATTTCAGACAAATGGTTGTCCAATCTCTTTTCAAAGTCAAATAAATTACAGTGCAGCCCCATCTCCACAAGAAAGCTGTGCTTTACCAAATTGGTATGAGTGCATGCAAGTCTCTCTTGTCATTCCTAACTGACATAGAGACTTTACTGTCAAGGCATGGAACGCTGTGGCTGCAGATCTCATATGTTCACAAGCTATATTCAGGGGAAGATCCATGGAGGTTTTGCAGAAGAATTGAAATGCCCAACCATGGCCTAGCATTTCCCCCTCTTTTGCAAGATAAAGATCGGTCTGACTCTTCAAATTCAGAAACTCAAAACTTGACCCACAGGAATTAGCTGAAGATAGTGTGTCTGAGGAGGCACTGTGGTGCCTGAGTCAGGTGATCCAGAGCTTGAACAAGAAAAGGTCTAAAGTCTGGGTCGTATATTATGAAGAGTTGAGCAAAGGAAGTTGACATTCTGCTGGAAAGACAGAAGTATGACCTAGTCCAGGGGTAGTCAACCTTGGCTCTTTTATGACTCGTGGACTTCAACTCCCAGAATTCCTGAGCCAGCTAAGCTGGCTCAGGAATTCTGGGAGTTGAAGTCCACGAGTCATAAAAGAGCCAAGGTTGACTACCCCTGATCTAGTCAATCATTCAACTGATAGTCAGGGCTATATAAAAATAATGGCTTTTCTAAGTGGCTCTGTTAATTTACAACCTGTGACTCTGCTTATGTGCTGTTGTTGGATTATATGGATCTTTGAATTAGAAATGAACAATTGTTGGATCTTACTGAACTTCCTGGGATTTATCTCTTTAGCATGTTTTAAAGCAAGCCCTGATAACCATTTTCTATAAAGCTATTACTGTACAGTAGCTAAAAGGTTTAAAGATGAAATCTAAATTTAAAGGCAATATACTTTTAGATTCCCACAGGCTGAAAGCAAAGAATTGGAGGACAAGGAAGGGAAATAAAATCTACTTGTTCATTGGGGAGTTTTAAAGGCTGTGTCTGAAAACCTGCTGCTAGCCCAGATAAACCCTGCCACTGTTTTGGCTGCTGCCTGAAGGATCAGGAGTCTGCATCAGTTATGCGAAACACCGATAGCTCAAATCCACAAACCACCAGTCTGACACAACAGAAGGGCCCAATCAGAACCTGAATCCCCGACAAGCTATCAGCTGCGGCGCCTGGTGGAGTTGGGAGTGGGAGGTACCGTCATGCGGTGGTTCTCCTCCTTCCTCACCGACCGTACGCAGTCTGTATTGGCAGGGGGACAGAGGTCGACCCCAAGGCCCCTAACTTGTGGGGTGCCACAAGGGTCGGTCCTCGCTCCCCTATTGTTCAATATTTATGTGAAGCCGCTGGGTGAGATCATCCGTGGCTTTGGGGTGGATTTCCATCAGTACGCTGATGATACTCAGCTGTACATTTCCACCCCAGGCCACCCCAATGATGCCCTTGACGTGATGGCCCGGTGCCTGGAGGCCGTACGGGTCTGGATGGGGAGAAACAGATTCAGGCTCAACCCTTCCAAGACCGAGTGGCTGTGGCTGCCGGCGCCTCGGCATAGTCAGCTGACTCCGTCGCTGACTATAGGGGGCGAAACTTTGGCTCCCTCGGAGAGGGTGCGCAATCTGGGTGTCCTCCTGGATCCACGGCTGACACTAGAAGACCAGTTGACGGCCGTGGCCAGGGGGGCTTTTTACCGGGTACGCCTGGTTTACCAGTTGCGGCCTTTTCTGGACCGGGACGCCTTGCGCACAGTCACCCATGCTCTTGTCACCTCCCGCCTGGACTACTGCAATGCTCTCTACATGGGGCTCCCCTTGAGGAGCACTCGGAGGCTCCAGTTAGTCCAGAATGCAGCCGCGCGGGCGGTGTTGGGAGCGACTCGTCGCTCCCATGTAACGCCGCTGCTGCGCGAGCTGCACTGGCTGCCGGTAGCTTTCCGGGTGTGCTTCAAGGTGTTGATTATCATCTTCAAAGCGCTCCATGGCATCGGACCTGGTTATCTCCGAGACCGCCTGCTGCCTCAGATTACCTCCCACCGGCCGATACGCTCCCACAGAGAGGGTCTCCTCAGGGTGCCGTCAGCCAGACAGTGCCGGCTGGCGACCCCCAGGGGGAGGGCCTTCTCTGTTGGAGCTCCCACCCTATGGAACGAACTACCCCCAGAGATCCGGGTGATTCCGGATCTCCCCTCCTTCCGCCGCGCCCTCAAGACATGGCTATTTAAGCTGGCAGGACTGGCCTAAGGGCTACTTTTTTAACTTGGTTTTATAATAATTTTTAAAAAATAGGATAATAATGGCCTCATAATAATATTTTATTTTAATTAACATTTTAACTCTAGTATTTTTGTAGTTATGTACTTGTTTTTAAAAGGCTGTAAGCCGCCCTGAGTCCGCAGGGAGAAGGGCGGGGTAGAAATATAAATAATAAATAAATAAATAAAAACAGGATCCTTTGTCCTGCTGAGTGTTACATGGTATAGATTAGCCTTCTTCCTGGTGCCTTTCAAATAAGTTGAACTGAAACAACCCTCATCTTCCTCTTACGTGTGTGTGTGTGTGTGTGTGTGTGTGTGTGTGTGTGTGTGTGTGTGTGTGTGTGTGTGATGGGAGCTATAGTCCAAGCAATATGGCTGGCACACCAGACACAAAAAGAGATCTTGCCTCTGTGGAAAAATACTCTTTCTCTAGAATTTTACATCAATCCATCAGCTAGTTAATACGTTTCTTTTCATTCTGCTCTGTTCAACCGGATCCCTGTCAAGATACCTTAATCAGCAGATACCTTTCAGTCATTCTAGTCAGCACCATGGTGGAAACTATAGGATCACCTCTGAGTGGCATCAGATCATGAAGAGGAAGACATTTTGTATTCCCACAGATTTATAAGTGTCACTTAAGAAAGATCAAATTCTATAATTCATTTGCAGTGCTTGGCATTGATCCATTTGTGGGCTCCCAAACTCAGATTAAAATGTAGGTGTATATTTACAGAATTAAATCTTACTATTATCCTTTAGGGATTTAGATTCCCAATCCTTGAGTGTTTTGGAATTGATCATTTTCTGTTCCAGTAGTTTGTTTTTGAAAGCCATACAAAACTGGAAAATTTATGTTTCACCCATTTTCTGATGACACCATAAATATTTACAAAGGAAATGTATCTAACCAATTGGCTGTGAAATGCTTTTCACACTGTAGCTGATGTGCCAGATAAAGGAGCCAAAGTTAAAAAAACCATAAATAAATCACATCTATAAATGCACAGGAAGGTGAAGGAGGAGTCAAGAGGTCATTCTTAATCATTACAATTTCAGGTAGTTCTTGTTTAGTAGCCACAATTGGGACCAGCAGCTATGTTATTAAGTGCTAAGTGGGAAATCACATAATCATACTGTGCTTTCAATTTTATTTCAGCCTTTACTTTCCTCTATTCCCTCATTCTTTGAAATGCCCACCTCACTGCTGATATAAATAGCAAGATGGGAATTGTTTATATTTACATTTATTGGAGAGCAAGGGTTACAAGAGAGAAAGCAAGCACACATTGGGACCCAAGCAAAAAGCCCAGTGTATTTCCCATTGTGTGCCTGCTTATTCTCTTGCAATCCCTTCCTCTCCAATCTCTCTGCTCTGTGAGAGAAGAATAAAAATATGAGTTAAGCACAAGAGAGCTTGCCTATAGAGATTGCATGGGGTTTTTTTCCTCCTTGTTTAAGCATCTCTCCTGTGCTCCTCTCCTTGCAAGGAAGAGAGAGGAAGATATTACAAAACAATAATCAGGCACACAATGGGGAATACCCCATTCAGGGAGAGTCAGTTTACTATGAATTCTCACAAGTCGCCTTAGGGTGTACTCTTGACATACAGACCCAACATGAAAGATATGGAATGGTTGTTTGGATCACAGCAGGAGAAATATTTTTGCTCCAAATGCTGTCACCTATATTCTGTAAACCATGACTTTTCAAAGGAAACCATATAATCAGTTCAGGTCAGGATATTCTTCAAACAAATCATCCTTCAGTGCTGGCAGAGGTGGGGGTGATGCTGGGCTCATTTATTTTATTAGATACCAAAGTTTTGAGAGGGACTCCTCCACTTTTGAGTCTACTTGTCCAAAACCATCCAGCAAGCTTCTTGACTAACTGAAATAGATCCAAACATAAGACATTCCAATCTTAGTTCTGGCTTTCTAGTGAGATGAGTTTGACAAAACTGTTTTAAGAAAACTGGAGAAGATTCAGTTCCACTATTATTTATGGCACATTCACATCACATTTTGATAAAAAAAACCCAACAACAAAAGAGATAAAAATATAAAATATAAATTATTATGAGCATATATCTAGATTACAGATATAATGTTTTGCTTTATTTGTCATAACTAAGAAATAAGCAAAGTCTCCATTATGGGCTCTATTCTTGCACTCTGTTACTATATGTTGGATAGTTTGTATTTTGGTCCTGCAGTCACAATTTGGTCATGCATTTTTGCCCCATTTACGGGGCAAAGCACATTCACCATTACGAAGCACATTACGAAGGCATCAGCACATCCACCATGGCCAGTGTGAATTCGGTTCAGTGTTGTTCAGTTCCACTGACAGAACAGTGTAGAACTTGAACTGCCCCAACATAGATGGATGAATTTGTTTGGATTGTATGAATAAATAGACAAATCATGTATCTCTCATTCTACCATCTATCTCCATGCTCTGTGATCAACGCATGCCAATCTATCTAAAACTGAAGATGTATAAAATAATGGTACGTCCAGTAGCTTTATATAGCGCTGAGTGCTGATCAACCATCAAATGCATTCAGGGCATACACGCCACAGAGATGCGCATTCTTCATTGGTTGATAGGTGTTTCTCCTCTTGACATGTCAGCAATGACACAGTATGGCAGCAAATGGGCATTGCGCCAGTACCTGAGAAAATGCAGGGGAAATGCCTACAGCGGTATGGCCATACCCTACTAGTAGCACCCCATACTGTTGCCCTCATTGCCTTCCATTTTAACACAGATGGCTAGTTCCCACATGGAAGGCCAAAGCAAAGCTGTCAACCCCCCCCAAAAAAAAAGCAGACATGGAAATTGCTTGGTTGGACACTGAAGCTACATCTGATCATGCAAGATGGCATTCGTTGATCCAAAAAGCAGACCCTGCACCTGTGGGAATAATGTTGTTGCTGCTGCTGCTGCTGATGATGATGATGACGTTGACGTTGATGATTCTATCATCTATGTACAATATGTTTGAATTGTACCAAATTAGGTGATTGGTTTTTCTGGTCCATTATTGTCTCTTCTGAAGGGTGGCTGCTTAGACCTCTAGAAAGGAGCTCTGTCCAGCTCTGTTAGTCAAAATCCTTTTAAATAGGCCTGCCAGGATTTAATCTGGTAATGGTTACAAGGGACTCATATGTACCTTTCCATCTTTCCAAGCCAATAATGGATTTTTGGAAGGAGCAACAATTAGCACTGATGATTTTTTTGAAGTAAGAACATTGGTAACCTAGAACTGTGCTGCTTGCTCTTTCCCTGGGTCCTGTACAATGAAATTTTTTTGCAGAAAGAGAGGTTTGCAGCCTAGCATAGGATTCTGAGGGAGGGAGGAAAACTTAGTTAAACAATGAGAAAGAGAAAGGATCATATGACTCAGTCTTTCAGCTCTTACTTCCTCAAATTGAAAAGAGGAATGAAACACAGAATTGGAGGTATCTTGGAATAATCTTTAAAATCCTCTTCTTTTAACAAATATGCATCTTTCTCAGTGTCAGCCTTAATTTTTTCCCATACAAATGAAAACCAAATTCTTTAGTAACCTAAGATTTGAGCAACTTTAGAGCCTTCTCAATAGGAGCAAAACTAAACAGATCAATGGCAACAGCTAAAACAAACTAAGAATCCTGAAAGTTTTTTTTAAAGATGTAGACTTTGAAATGATTTAATGATTTAAAAAAAAAGATTTAGACTTTAAAATGATTAGGGGGCTGGAAGCTAAAATATATGAAGAATAGTTGCAGGAATTGGGTTTGTCTAGTCTAGTGCAAAGAAGTACTAAATGGTAGCATGATAGCAGTATTCCAATATTTGAGGGGCTGACACAAAGAAGAGGGGGGTCAATCTATTTTCCAAAGCACCTGAAGGCATGACAAGAAACAATGGATGGAAACTAATCAAGGAGAGAAGCAACCTAGAAATAAGGAGAAATTTCCTAACATTGAGTACAATCAACCAATGGAACGGCTTGCCTTCAGAAACTATGAATGCTCTATCACTGGAGTCTTTTAAGAAGAGACTGGACAGCCACTTGTCTGGTACAGGGTCTCCTGCTTAAGCAAGGGGTTGGACTAGAACACCTCCAAGGTCCCTTCCAACTCTGTTATTCTGTTATTATTCCAAAAGTTTCTTCTTTAGCTGCATATTGTACTAGAAGCACCAGAAAATGTCTGTTTCAAGCTTATAATTCAGAGATGAGAAATTCCATTTAGTGTTCCTCCAGATGTTGCTGAACAAAATATTGTAGTGTTTAGTCCTAACTTGGACTCTGTCGGTTCAAGCTGTAGGCGGAAAAAAAAAGTAGTTTTCCAGTCTCCATGCATGAAGCATTTGCTGCAGATCTAGTCCAGCAGAGCTTAGGTGCTTGTTTTGTTTAGTTTAATGTTAACAATTAATTAAAAATTGTATTCCTCCTTGCAGGTACAGTCCATTCCATTCAGAAACTTCCAGGCGAGCTTCCTCTGAGTTGAAGAAATTCAACTCCTACAGATGTTCAAAGAGTGAGTTAAGGCCAGAGAGCAGTCCTTTGCCTTACTGCTATCATTACTCAGAGAATTCATTCAGCCATGAGTAATTAAGTTATAGCATCTTTCCAAAGCAATAATTCAGACAGAGTAGGAAGCATTGGAGATTTCCAGACGAGACTGTTCTTGGGCAATCATCTGGTCTCAGTTGCAGAATGTTATCAAACTAGTGATGGTCAAGAAAAACCAAAGTGGTTGTCTACATAATTCCCAAGAGGCATGCTTTATTCAAGGCAGACATTATCTTTAGAGTCCAGGAAATCACCAAATTCTTCCTGATAGTAGCTGGAAAGAAGATCATGAATTATGAGGGAATGATCCAAGAAAGTATCTGATGGACAATGCCAGTTAATAATGAAGCCAGTTTTTTTTATTGGTACAAAGGAAGGAGAATGACATGAAAAAAGGAGTTAGGATTGGGATAAACCTTCAAATACTATCTTAAAAGGGTGGCTTTAAGCTTAGTAGATCTCCTTGAGCTACTGATTCCAGTCTTAGAGGTCTCTGCTAGAGGCTTTGCAGTTTCAGATTCCCACTCCAGGTGTTGCCCCGATCTTTGGTTATTTCCAGTTGCAAATGTGTTAAACAGTGGTTAGAAACCACAACTAGATGAAATTTGTTTCTTCATACATCCCATCCTTCCTACATGGTTAGTTCCAGACTGTTAAGTCCAAGTTTTATTGAAGCAAATTTTCTTCAGTTATAAATGACTTTGCAAATTTTTAAATGAGTGTTGTTTATATATATAATGCATGTGCATTAATATGATACCTACTACAGTATTTGTTAAATGTTAAACTTGTTAAAGTTTGTATTAAAATAACTTTTAATTCAAGCTTGATTGTGTTAGGATTTTTTTTTAGTGGCAGAGTTTGAAGATGTTCTTAAAGAATGTTTAAACTGTTTAGTTAAAACTGATGAGATGGATATATGATCCACAACATCTTATAGGTTCATAAACTTGATCTTTTTAAAGTGTCATAAACCTTTAAAATTTTAAAAGAATAAATGCTAAAATAAATGGTATTATACAAGCCCCATGTTTTAAATTTTGGAGTTTCTGCTGAGAATTCAATATATGATAGGAGGCTTTCCTGAAATGTTGTTACACCAGAATGTCAAAACCACAACTTAAAAACAAGTTTTAAAAGGAAGAAGAATGATACTAAGATAATCAACACCTGGCTGCAACATTTTTTACAAGAGTTCTGTTATTTCCCCAAATAATAGTTGAAGGGCCTTTCCCACTGCTGAGATAAAGTGTCATTTCCCATATCTTTTGGCCACACTTTTTAGAAAACAATGACATCCATTATCCCCGTTGCTAATCCCTGTCCCTCCTTTACCATACCTGCTCTGAGTCATTGCTGATTGGGGAATGTTCCAGTCATTATGGAGAAGGTGACCAGTATCTCTTCAGGCTTTGTTGCCAACTCTCTTAAATGGGAGCTAACACCATCAGCCTCTGGGAGCAACAGCTTCTAGTCAAAATGCTGAGGAAAGAAGGGAATGTCATGGTTCTGACAGATGAAACTCTTCAAAAGAACTTTGAGGCATTGTTTACCTTAAAGAATTTTTTATCTGAGAAACAAAGCATCGGCACTACATATCTGAAACAAAAAACTAAATTCCCCTCCCCTGGATACAAAGTAACAAAGTACAATTCCCTCCTCCAATAAACGGTCATAAATCACATTCCCCAATTAGCTTGAAGCACGGGCTTTCTCCCCAGCCCTCAAGCCCACCAAAACACTATCAGCTCTGGGTCCAATGTCCTTGGGTTCCCATGGCTAAGTTATTATTGTTATGACTAGCT
The DNA here is from genome assembly GCF_001527695.2 of Protobothrops mucrosquamatus. NCBI lineage: Eukaryota > Metazoa > Chordata > Lepidosauria > Squamata > Viperidae > Protobothrops > Protobothrops mucrosquamatus. Next base: position 326,381 of record NW_015386557.1, on the reverse strand, counting down.
GGACTCTCATCCCTATTCCCCCTCCCAGCATCAACTAATTCTAAAAGCATAGAGAAAATGGCTGTATTTTCATCTGTTGTCAGAGCAAGAACATCTGATGTTAGGAGCGTTGACATAGAGCAGTGGTTCTCAACCTGTGGGTCGGGACCCCATTTGGGGTCGATCAACCATTTCACGGGGGTCGCCAAGCAAGGCTGTCCGCCATTTTTTTTGTCCGCCATTTTTCCCCCTTTTCCGGCGGGTCCCTTGGGCTGGGCCAGCTGGTGGTCGGCCTGCTCCATCTCTGCCGCCAGCTACGCCTCGGCCGGCGCAGGGGGCGGAACCACGCATGCGCGGCGCTCCCGGGCAGGGAAAGTCCTCGACTTACGACCGGTTGGGTAGTCCTCGACTTATGACCGGTTTAGTCCTCGACTTACGACCGGTTTAGTCCTCGACTTACGACCAGTTTAGTCCTCGACTTACGACCGGTTGGGGTCGCGGCATTAAAAAGGTTGAGAACCACTGACATAGAGAGAGAGAGAGAGAGAGAGAGAGAGAGAGAGAGTGAGTCAAAGACAAGGCAAAAATCTACTAAAGAAAGAAGGTATAATCAAGAGTTGTATCTTTACATCTATATGTAAATATGGATAAAATCTATAAAAATAAAATAAAATTCCCAAATGGGTGATGGGTTTTGACCTCAGAACTAAGACCAGAGATTGTAGAAACTGCAGCCCTAAAAAATATTGCTAACAACAGTTTTGGGAGTTGATGGAACACCAGGAGAACTGTTTGAAATCATGCAAGATAATACATAGAAAGTACTCCTTGAGGGATGTGAGCAGAAATAAAAAATATAAGGGTAAGCAGGGTGGCCAAGAGACTGGAAAGGATTTTTTTATTTAAAAAACAATAAAAAGGAGCAGCACAAAAATTGCCTTTCCTGAAACTGCATTTATTTTATAAACTATTGAAATAGTTCAAGGTCTTGCAGTGTTCAGCACAACATGGAGTGAGAACTACCAGATGGATTTTGAAACAGCAGGGACCCATATCATGTTGCTAGCTTCTGACATAAAATGAAAAAGGCAAAGGAGTTTTTTTTTAAAAAGAACCCATTTTCCTTTATTGGTTATGCAATAAACTCATGCAGAGTTCAACCCTCTCCCCTTCTTATTCAAAAGCTACGTGAGACCATTGAGTAAGATAATCTGTTGAAATGTCAGTGATTCCCAGTTTTATATCTTGACTCCTGGCTGAAGATGTGATCTATATTTTGCCAATTCTGGAGGCTCTAAGGGGCTGGTTGAGGAGGAACAGGCTTAGAATCAAATCTAGCACAACTGAATCACAATTGAAATGAATTATCATCTTTAGTTCTCAATGAGGGGGCAAAGTTCCCAGGTGGAACTGGCAAGTAATTTATTGGATCTCCTGGATTCTTGGTACTGTGATGTGACAGGAGGATTCTTGTACAATCTAACTTATCCACCAGTCCACTTTCTGGATCAGAAAGCCCTTCTCACAATCACTTAGACTGTAGTCACTTCCTACTTGGACTATTTCAGTGAACTCTACATGGGGCTACCCATGAGAATTACTCAGATGGTACAACTTATCTCTAATCCTAATTATCAGTACACACACAGAGACACACAGACACACAGAAACAATTCACCCTGGTAAAGTCATTGCTCTGCAAATTGTACTGGTTGCCAGTGAACTTCCA